>NC_056748.1:979034213-979084213 GCF_019279795.1 Protopterus annectens | reverse complement strand
AGGTATAGGGAGCCACTACAGCAGGGTGGAAGAGACACATGGCTCCAGAGCCATAGGTTGCAGACCTCTGTGTTAGGATTATTGACAACAGTATGTGTATTGTGCTTACGGACCTTGGGCTGTGTACAGATTGTGGTAGATGCCATTGTTCTCTGTCCCGTTCTGTCTGATGTTACATGCTGCTCCAGTGTATGTTACCCTACTGGCTCACATGTCTGTAGGGCCAGACACACACGTGTCCCATACCACAGACAGCCATCGGACCACACTGTGCCATGACCAGTGTATGTAGGGTTAGTGTGTGAGTGGCACATATGAGGATGGTGTTTAACAGACAGTCATTATAGTGTCATATTAAGCTTGTGTATCATATGTGGTTGCACTATTTAATGTGGGTATGCATTTTCTCACAGGTGTCTGCTACGCTCTGCTGTGATCTGCGTGTTGAGCCCACTATAATCACAGGTACATGTGTATTCCCCCATACAATATGTAGTCCACTGTGGTGGCAGTCTGCCTGTAGTTTGCCCAGTGCTTTATGACATGCCTAGCAGCCTACTGTAATTACCCAGTGTGCTGTTATGTCCAGTTATTTGCAAGATATATTGCTGCGAGGCCAACATAACTGTTGTGTATTTCTGACAAAGTAGTAGTATGCTGTACAGATGTATGTCACTATCTACTGGGTAGTATGTGGCCATGTGAACTCAATACCACCAGGTATTGTGTGTCTGGACAGACTGTCATGTGTGTGTGCATGCACTGTGTGGGCATATGTACCCCAGTATTGTCGTGATATACCCATGTACATGGCTAGTAACATCCACACTGGGAGGCGTGGTCCACTTGTCTCACATGAAGGGGACATGTGTACACTTCTGGACTGACCATAGAGTGTCAGACTGTCCACATATATTTGTCATATCCCTGCTGTAGTCCACAGGATCATTACTGTGCTAGGAGTGGTACTGTACTATGTGCCCCTAGGATGTCTGTCCGTAGACAATGGTGCACATGTCTACAGCAGATGTGATCTCCCACACCCAACATGTCTGTTAAGACACCCCTATGACAGTAGCAACAGTCTACATATATACCTGCAATACATCCATGACATCCCCTTGCACTACAGGGTTGGGACTATTGGTGCTGAGGTAGGACTCCACTCCATGTTCTGGACATATGGTAAACATATATGTGTACACATATATCCACATATCTATGTAGATATATACACACATACATATCCACATAAATATATGGACATATACATATCCACAAACATATATAGAGATATATATGTACATATATATATATATATATATATATATATATATATATATATATATATATACACACACACATATAAACACTCACACATATACATATACACAGCAATGACTTCAACAAGCTTCTAAGCGCCTGATGTCATTCAAAGGGGATCCAGTGTCTGTCTGCCTGGGATGACATGATTTACCAACCACGATGCTTTGCCAGAGATGGTCTGCACCTGTTGCCCCTGGGATTCAGGTTACTGGCTACAGATCTTAGCACCCCCATAGTGCCTTATCTAGGCAAGGTTCAAAGGACAAAACCACCACTGTAACAGATACTAGCATGCAAAACTGAAGGTAATGCAACTCAATGCTAGAAGTCTAAACCTAAAATGGCACTCTCTTGAGGCACACCTACAAATGGGGTACATCAATATATGTTTAGTAACTGGGACCTGGTTCAATGCTCCAGAGAGCACACCTCTGTAATACCTGGCTACAACTCTTATCACACATTTCAGGCAACAAACCAAGACCACAACACTACAGGTGGAGGAGTGTCCATATTCACCAAGGTTATTCACACCTCTAGCCTAGTTCCCAACATAATGCGTCTGAGAATCACCAGATGCAACTAACACTAGGGAAGACTGCAATCCAAATTGTAGTTTGCTACAAATCCCCCTTCATGCCACAAGATTCTCACAACACTATTATAATCATACTGGACAATATTACGATACAACCAAACACCATAGTACTGGATGATTTCAACTACCCTGCCATTAACTGGGAAAACAACTTTGGTACCAGCACCTTTTACCAATGGTTCCTGGAACTCATACATTCCAACCCCCTGGATTAACTAATCCATTGTCCAATCAGGGTCTCCAATATCTTAGACCTGGTCATTACCAACATGGGAGAACCAGTGGTCAACCCCTCATTGGTCAGGTCTGACCATAAGATAATCACCATTGACATCCACATCCCAACCCCACCTGACAGTAAGGAAACCTCCACAAAACCCTCTCCAAAGCCAACACCATGCTAATCAAGTCAGAAGTGACAAACTTCATGACACCCATGGAGATGGGAGCTGAAATTGTAACTGGTGAATCCTATACTAAGGCACTGTATGAGCACATCCACTTGTGCATGCATTGTGCCATCCCAAATAGAACCAAGATGCTGTCTTCCAAAAAAGGAAGCCAATCTTGTGCTCCACTGCCATAAACAAACTATACAACAGAAGGACAAAATTGTTGTAGAAAAAAGGATAATCCCAAAATACAAACTGCTCCCTTACCAGCCTCAGTAAGAAGCTGATATCCCTCAAAATCCACCAAAGCTTGTTTCATAAATATAATTGCCATAGTTTCCAAAGACAACCACAAGACATTCTATAGTTATGTCCAGGATCTAAATGGCAATGCTCAGAACTGCTCTGAGCTACAACAGAATGGCATTAAATATACTGATTCCAAGGAGTTTGTCAATATCTGTGCAGATCGATTTAGTGCCACATTCACTCTCTTCTCACCCCTAAAGGGCCCATCTCAGTACCAAAAGATTGCCAAATTCCAGTAATCATGGCCACACAGGTGGAAACTGCAGTATCACTGCTAAGAATACAGCATTCATGGGACCAGATGACAACCCTGGCTGTGTACTACATGAACTACAAAATAAACCTGCATCTCATAATCATAGCCTCACCTCAGGCTTCAATCCCACTGAGTAGTGCACAGCTACAGATATTACACTCCACAAGGTGGAATCCACCATGGATCCCGGGAACTACCATCCCATCAGTCTGATGAGCCTGATCTGCAAGGGCATGAAATGCATTATCATGCAACTTATAAACAAAGACATTGGCAACCAGCAAACACTGGACCCCACCCAGGTTGGGCTCGTGAAGGGCTGATCTTGTCTCCTGAACCTGATTTGGCTACTTTGAATCAGTCTCCACAGCTATGGAAGAGGGTAAGGCAGTCCACACAGCCTATCTGGACTTGGCCAAGGCCTTTGACAACATCCCCCACTCTGGAGACATAGTTAAATTTATGAAGCTGGCCATAAACTCCTGCATCACTGAATGGGTTGCCAACTGACTTACTGACTGAACCCAGACTGTAAAAGTAGCCAAGTCCAATCCCTGCTCCAGACAAGTGACAAGTGGAGTACCTCAGGGTTAGTCCTGGGACAGCTCTTGTTTGGCATCTACTTCCCTGAAGTAGAGGCCAACACTACGGAACTCTGGCTAACAAAGTTCATAGATTACTTCAAACTGGGAGCCATTATTGCATCCCCAAATGATGTGGATATTCTACAAGATGGCTTTACAGAAACAGATGCTTGGTGCCAGAGCCATGGGCTTAAGCTTAATGCCAAGTAATGTATAGTTATCCCCTTTGGAAATACCATGTACCCATGAATTACCACATAGGTGGAAGTACACTAAACACCGAAAGTGTGCTGACAGACATAGGGACACAGGTGAACATTAGTCTCACTGTCATTAACAACATTGCCACAACAGTAAGAAAATCCTTCTATGTGGCACACCTCATCACTGAGGGCTTTACATCCAGAAAAAGGAGGTCATTGTCCCACTGTACTCATCCCTCATTACACCCAGTATAGAGTACAATGCCCCATTTGGTATGTACCTCACAAGACATCTGCGACAGCTGGAAAGGCAGTGGAAATGCCTCACTATAAGAATCACAGGCCTAAAGCAGATGGCCTATGCTGACCATCTTGAAAACCTCCAGCTATACTCTGTGGCATATCATCTACACAGAGGCTATCTCTGCGTAACATACAAGGCTATGTCAATCCATATGAAATTACATTTGTAATAAGTGTATGTACTGCCATGTACAGTACATGCATCTATGTGCTGTCATGACAGTAGCAAAGGGTTTTGAGTGTCATGTTTGGGACACACAAGTATATGAGACCTGCACAGCACTGTTATCTGTGTGAATGTTACATGCAGGGGTAGCAACCCAGGGTACATGCTGTCACACTGACATGTAGTGTAAAATGGCATTACTACTGTCAACAGTGTTGTCCCAGGGAAGGGGAGAGTGCTAACATTACTACTGACAACAAGCACACCTGTGGGCATAGCTGCACTCTGAGGCCTCACTGTCATGTTCCTGGTGTGTGGGCTGTGTCACCGTATATATCCTCTACTGGATAATAATCAGACATGTGGAATGTAACTGTACAGTACCGTCTGTACAGCACATGTTAGTGAGGGCTTACAACATATAGTAATGGCATACATATTGTCAACCATCCATCTGTTGACACATTAATCCTACTGCATAGCTACTTGCCAAACTGGTGTCTGTCAGTCCCTCTACAGATGTGCAAATGGCAGGTATTCAGCTGGGATACGTACAGGCAACCTATGCTTGATTGTCAATGACATGTCTGGCCAGCTGTGTACTACCTGTCACATATAGGAGACAACACCCTGTATGGGCCACATGTCACGGGTACCTACCCTACACTACCACAGTCAACTGAACATGCTTGGGTATAGGTCTCTATCACAGACACTAACCATGTTTTGTAATACATGTTGCATGCATGTCAACTGGATCACTTCAGTGGCCATGTGCAGAAGGCACCCAGAGGATTGGCTGATGCATGTCACTCTCACCTGACTGTCACTAATGTGGTGTCTGTTGATAGATTGCATGCTGGCACATGACAGGTGGCATGATACCAATGTACACACACCCTCTAGACATCCATTCCCTCCATGGACAATAGCCAGGTACACAACTATGATCACCTGCAGCAATGCACCACAGTACTGACACATGTATGTGTGCATTACTGATGATAGCAGTGTTTGTGTGTTAGTACACCTGTAGTTGAGAATTCTATGACTGCCTTGACAACCACCTCCACTCCCATTGCCATAGTCAGATATGGCCGCTGCTGTATTGGACATGACATGTACCCTGTTACACCCCTCTCCCTAACAGCTACATGTGCCTTGCAGTACCAGCACAACAATGTTGTACAAATGGGTCAATAGGCATGGGAAACCCATTGAGGTCTGCCAAGTGTATGTATGTGTGCATGTCTGCATATCTGTAGGGTACACTATTCCGAGGCCACATACTCCTATTACACTACCCATTGCCACACAGTAGTACAAATAGTGTGGTCGCTGCCTATAAGTAAGGCATCACAATGCAACACCTTACTATGCCTGTGGCATGTGCATTAGATGCATATCCCTGTAGTACCACTGTTGTGATATACAATGGGCTGTATTGCCATCATGGGCAATGTGTGATAGTGGGTGTCAGAGTATCATAATGGGTTCCAGTGTGTATACAATATCCATTGAGGATGTGGGTGCTGTGTAAACTGTCATTATATCATGGTACACCTGGTATATGTCCCACATACTACTTTCTGGTGACCACTGTCACCGTCAACCATACAGGTAACTGATAACACAATACAGCCCAGTTATGCATGTGCTGTGTGCAGCCTACCTGTAACACAATGGACACATAGACAAGTTAGTAAGCACCAATAAGCCCAGGTCTCTAAGATGTGTGTCTGCCTGTTATGTGTCTGTCAATGTGTATATGATGGTATGACACACTATGTATTCTCCATATACAACCATTGCATCCCCCATTACCATATTGTACATGTCTGTGAATGTTCTGCATGTAAACTGTAACCTGGTACACACCTCAACCTAAATTTTGTGTGGTGTGTGTAATGAAAGCCACACAGTTCAGTAGCACTACATACCTAGGTAGGGGTCTAGTCACAGCGTTGCCAAGTAAGGATGTGTGTGTATGTGGATGGGTTGATATAAGGTTGCAGATTATACATGTCCCAGCGGGTCACCTGTCAATGTGGCACAGGCAATAACTGTTATAGAAACCTGTGACGTGTGCAACTGTGCACCGCATATGTCACGGCCATGGTGTCACAACAGTGCCATAACCCTTGTGAAATATTTATTTATTTATTTTATTTTACATTTGTTAACCAGGAAAATCCGACTGGACACACATCCATTTTCACCATAGGCCCTGGGAGAAAAGCGCCAATAGCATGTCATAAAGAAATTACACAAGCATATCATACAGAGATATAGGTTCCATAGAAACATAGGTTATGTATAGATTAACTATTCCTTTAGTAAAGTCAGCATACAGCATTCTAGTAGTAAGGTTTATATAGAATATAAAATATAAACAAGAATTTTTTTTTTGTCTTTCTAAATTATGAGTGCTCTCAATATTTTGTTACAGAAATAACCAGTGATTATTAAGCTTTACAGTGAAAGGAATTAGGGGACCTTTAGTAGAATCCTTGAAGATGGTATTGGTGCAAATTAACCTGGGGAGTAGCATGAAAAAAGCCAATTGTTTGAGAAGTGAGTTCTCAGGAGTTTCTTAAATTGAATAGTGCAGAATGTCAGCGAAACTCAAAACGCCAAATATACGCTGTCTACTCACACCAATGGTTGTCCAACAAACAAAAATGCCTCGATGTATAGTGTAATAAAATAGATTTATTCCAAAACGAGTTAAGCGCTTTTACCCACAACCCGTGGGCTTCATCAGAACTGACAACTAACTGTTCAAAAACATTTAAATATACAACATTGGCCAAAATCACTTCGGCTTCTAAAAGCAATAGTACATCATTTCCCTATTTTTTGTGACCTAAAAACTTTCATAATATAAGCAAGATGCAAATTTAAATACTTCTGATCAGCATCGTGCTGATTAAAATGAATTCATTCATAACTATAAAAATATGAAAAAAGTATATACAAAAATGAACCAATAAAAAGTGTGTCACTTCCTTAATTCTAATATAGATTTTACAGAGGTGCATTCATTTAAACCTGGTGGTGTTGTGGCATCTGTTAATAACTGCCACCACAATTCCCTATAAGCTAAGATATTTTTAATATTACCACCTCTTGGATTGACGGACAAACTTTCTAAAATAGCAAATTTAAAATAATGGTTTTCACCCCTACTGTTTATGTGTTTATATAAAGCATTTTTAGTATCTTTCATTCTAATACTGTAAAGATGAGAATAAATTTTTTTTAAACTTCCTCTCAGTCTTTCCTATGTAGTAAGAGGGGCATGTCATGCATTTCGCTAAATATACTAACATACTGGTATTACAATTACCGTACTTGAATGTTAGTTTTGTTCTATTAATGTTTTCCAAAATTAATCCCTTGTCTTCGTTAATAGCAAAGCATTGGTGACATGCACCATATTTCGATGTGTGTGCTAAATCCCTATTCTTCCTTGTTTTCGTACCATGTTCTAATAATTTTTTCAAATTGTTTCCCATTTTGTAAACAAAAGTTGGACTGGATCCTAAAATGTCAATCTTCTCTTGGTCTGTCAATAAAATATACCAATTCCTAGTTAATATCTCCTTCACTTGATTACTATAAGGTCCAAATTCAATAATACATGCTCTGTTGTATGTGTTATTGCCTTTGCTCCTACTACTTATAATGCTACCAACTACATTGGATGTAGTATGTATATTGGGTGTCCAATTACAGCTTTGTAGTGAATTGATGAAGTCAGTTGTTTTAAAGGTCGTTTTGTTACGTATTACTCTGAGGTTGGGGTGGCTTATGTAATGGGGTCTGTACAGAGTTTGGTAGGTTGGTTGATGATCACTTAGACTGTCAGTTAGATGGCCAGAGTGCCATGCTAGAGTGGGTCAGATAACAGAATCCAGTCTAAGATGGATTCGCATTTTGAGGTTTTGTCTGTTCTGGTTGGGGTGGATATAATTTGGGTAAATCTATGGAGGTTAATGTGGGTAGTTGAGTGTGGCTAGAGCAGTTCAGCTTCTCAATATTAAAGTCACCTAATAGTACAGTTTCTTGTGGCATGGAGTTTGAGATCCAGTTTAGCAGGTTTTCCATTCTAGTAGTGTTATTGCCTGGTGAAATGTAGCCACCTGCAATAATGATATGTTTGAGTTTAGTTTTAATTTGGCAATGATTAGTTCAACATCTTTGATTTCTTGGGTGTTATAATCAATTTGTTCAATGGGGAGATGATTTTGGAACAATATCGCTATGCCACCTCCCTTTTTCTCTACTCTATCTCTGCGTATTATGTTATATCCAGGGGCTGTAATCTCATTATTATGGTGTTCTGGTTTAAGCCATGTTTCAGTTAGTACTGCTATTTCTGGTTTATATGCAGCTAGAAGGGCGTGAAGGTCCTAGATTTTGTTAAGTATACTTCTTGCATTTATGTTAATGAAGAGGAGAGAGGAGGTAGGTCTATAGTATAGGGGGTTTGGCTGATTAGATTCTGTGTAGGGTGTTGTGGTGTGCCCTGGATTAGGGTGAATGTCACCACAGCAAATGAGTTTGTGGAGTAGGCAAAGATACAGTTTAGTTAGTTTATGTAGTAATTTAGTATGTTTTAATGAGGAGTGAGGTTTAATTCTGACTGACAGTTTGTAGTGGAAGTAAGAGATTGATATAGAGGAGATGAGGTCTAGTGGTGTGATAGGGAAGTTACAAAGTTTTAGGGGAGTGGATAGAGGTTCAGTTTGCCATTGTGGGGGGTACTGATATGTAGCTGAGTGTGGTAAGAGGAGAGGTAGGAGAGCAGGAGAAAGGTTATGATAGTACATAGGTAGAGTAGTGCTTTTATTAAGAGGGACTGTTATTTATAGTTCATCATGTTTGGTGAAGAGTGTTTAAGGGTAGTATCTTAAAGTAAGTGGGTTGGATATACTAATACTGAGTGATAAGGGTGTGGTGAAGGGTGTTGGTTTCTAAGTGATATGTGTGGTGTGAAACTCTAATTGGGTGGAAGGGAACTGATAGAGTGTGTGGTGTCTAACTATAAATGTAATTAATATGGGGGTAGGTGGGAATGGGGGTAGGGTAGAGGAGTGGAGTGGGCATAGTGAACGGAGTGGGGCAGAGCCAGTAGAGTTTTGGAGACTATCAGTGTTATGTGAAAGAGAGCCTATTACTGCAATATGTACCCTATATGGGTGAAACGTAGTTATGTGGCAGTTAAGTAACCTTAAACTAAATTCAAATAAAATAGTCAGTATATTAGAGATGTGTTGCATAATTCAGGGAACTGGAATATGGGCAGGATGGGTAGGAAGAGGCAAAGGTGCACTCTAGATTATAGAGGAAAAGGAGTGCAGTATAACTAAGAAGATAACATATATATGGGGGGGTGATGCCTGCTGCTAATCTGTGATGCAGCGTTTGACCACACTAAAGTCAGTCAGCTGTCCTTAAAGCAGTACACTATGTAAAGTACACTAGACCAAGAAAGTTAACATACATTCACTACTTTAAGGCTATGGTTCTCTCAAACATCTTTCCTGGGTGCACAGTATTTTCCGGGCGATTCTTCTTAACTGATGTAGGTATTTGATGGGAGGGGGGAACCCTTAAATAATGGTTATGAATGGTCTGGGAGAGGGAAAGTGAGTACTCAGGGTGTTTGCATACAGTCTAGGACAGGCTTTTTGTTCAAAATATGACTGCAGACCATCCTCCTGCTGACACATGTACACCTACAACACAAATGGGTAACATTATGGAGATAACAATCAATCAGTGTTACTAATGGTTGAAATGCATCATAGCTGCATGACTATACTACCTGACATGTATGCATTGCACATTACTCCTGACAATATCTTACACTGCAGTACATTTCAGCACTCTATTACAGTCACTGTGTGCATCAGAACCATATTAGCTTGTCCCTGCATCGATGTTATGGATGACAGGGATGTGACACGGGTATCATCATATGCACAGGGTGTGTTGCTGGTTTGCCAGAGGCTGAGGGCGGTCCATACATTTGACACCATGTGTGTGGGTGAGGGGTTTAGTTCTTTGATCAGGGCATGGTGATGTGGTGTGTCAGTATGGGGTTGCTCTAGGTGTGGTTGCATAGTGTGTGGGTATGCATGCACACAGTTCTGCCATGTGGCTGTCCTATACAGGTGTTGTTGGACAGCTGCAGACCATACCTGACAGGGTGTGCATTTCACTGCCTCCAGCCACAGACACACTGACTGTGCCTGCCAAGGTTTCCATGGGCACGTGCAGGTATAGACCTTGATGTGCTACTCTCCCCTGATGATGCCAGATGTCTGCTGGAACCATGTCCTGCCTGGGACTGGCCAGGGCCATGTGCATGAGGCCTGGTGTGGTGTGGACAGTACCCCCAGTGGTGTGTTGGGGCTGGTACTGCCACTACAGAAGCAGCTTGGCATCCTAGCACATCCACGTTGACCACCAGCTGCTGGTGTTTCTAGCCTATGTCCATGTGGCTGACACAACACTCCCACCACATGTTCAAGCATGGACACACCACAGTCGATGAGGCCCACCATCTCACCCCACCATCTATCCATGATCTTGTTATATTCATGGAGGGCAGCAGCAAGTTCACATATGTTGTCACTTACAGATGAGAAAGCAGCCCTCTGCAGCTTCAGGCCCTGTCTGGTGTACATTTCCATACGTGCCTGTGCCTCCATGACAGCTTGAAACATGCTTCTGATGGAACCAGTTGTGGCGCCTCTGCCAGGGGCATGATGACCAGCAGCCCTCCCACGAGCAGCATGGTACACCTGCTGATGTGGTGCTCTGCTGGACATCTGGCTATGCTGACTGTGACCTGACACAGTTGGCATGGAAACCACACTTTCCTGGTTATTGGCACCAACCAACCAAAGCCAACTGTCCCTCTGCTATTGCCACTTGTGATGGGGTGTGTATGGGCACTGTAACTGTGTGCGAGCTTGGGGTGGCTAAGAGGATGATGACAAATGATGGAGCAGTGTCGGCCTCTGACAACCCCACCTGTGCCTCAACAGTACCATCATCATCATCATCGGTGTCTGCATGGACAGCAACCTCAGATTGCATGCAGGGGGGACCCTGACCCACCTCGCCACCTGTGGGGGAAACAAACACACACTTTAAAACCTGTACAGCATTGCATAACAGTACACACATTTACACACACACACTGGCAGTCCACCTTACTACCTCCCTGTTCCTGGGTTTCCAGACAGTCCCACATTCATATGTTCCTCATACTGCATGACACTTGCTAACATACACTCAATACTACCCATTAACATGTCATTACTCTCCATGCCTACACATGTGATCACAACACAAGACCTGTTACTCCATCACCTCTCTGACTTGAGTGGGGTAGGTTGTACTTGGCCTTACTGCTGTCATCCAGTGTTACCCTGTGTATGTCCAGGTATGGTGTACATGGCCCCTATATGGTTGGGGCTGCTACATTCACTACATATGTCACACACAGGAGTCTCATACTACAGTCTTGTTCAGGCCATGCCACATCTGCTGCACAATCAACCTATCATGTGGACAACAGTAATATCTGGATACACTCACTGGTGTGCTCTGGTAATTCCCCATTGCGTTAGTAGTGCTGCATACGTGGGTAGCCAGTTATTTATCTGTTGATGGCAATATGATGTGTATACCTAGTGTGTACTTTCCCTCCCAATGCATGTTCCATGCTACAGACCTTGTGATGCTATCAGCTGTCCTGTGTTCAGACAGGTTGTGCTGGTGGCTCGTGTGTCACTCCATGTGCGGCACAATCCCAAGGAGAAGTACTGCCATGTGATCAACCCCACAATCATCTGTGCATACATGGACATCCACACACAGACACACATGTACACACACATCTGACATCCATCGACCACACTCCACCAGATTGCACTTGGACACAATCAATACCCACACACACACACACACACACACACACACACACACACACACACACACACACACACACACACACACACACACACACACACACACACAGTGTTCAACTTTTGTACACACAGTCCTCCTTCTTCTGTCAGCACAGTGCAACTATAGTGACTTCATGCTAGTGCCAGTATACATGTGTGTGATGATGCATGTGTGTGGTAGGTTTTGTTTAGCCCTTTGCAAACAACAACTGATGTACAAAGTGTTACTGTGGACCTGTTCTGTATCCTGCCTTGTACTGTACACCATACTTCACAGGTGTAAAACCATTGCTGCATGTGTAGATCTGTCAGTTATGTAATTTTTTCAGTTTTTCCAATGACAGCAATAAACATGCTACACAGCCCATAGGATGGCTTTATTTTTATGAAGTTTCTTGTTGGTTGGACAGAAGAAGCTGGATTTTCTGCTCATAATTTGGAAGTAATTACAGTTAGGTCAACAAGGGAAGGTCCCCAATGGAAGGGTAGAGGGTGGTGAGGTACTATGTTTTTGATGTAGTCACATAAGGGTTTCTTCCTCCTGAACATAAAGCTGGCTTGGAGTGGGAGTACCTTGTTAAAATTGTCACTGATAATGATCCAATTGCTGTTGATGGTTTTCTTTAGATTTTTAAAATCTGTTGAATATGTCAGTCATGGTGATGATCCAATGGTTTCTGTCATTCTGTCTAATCAGTCTTTGCAAATCTTGATTCTTTTTGTCATTCCTGATGAGAAAATGGAGGTTTTGTTGATGATGGGCATGAATACTTGAACCATTTTCTTTTGTAGTCCCATGGCCAGAAAGTACATTTGTAGTTCAATTATGTTTCTGGTAAATGCTGCTAACTCTTTGGATACCCTTGTGATTTAATGATGATTTTTATTTTGAATGGGTGCATCCTATTGTGGTGCATGAGAAGGTTGACCCTTGTGGGTTTCAGTAGATGATGTTTGTGAGGCTTTCTCCAGATTCTGGTTTGCTAATCTGTACATCGAAGAAGATGACTGTCAATGCTCTTGGTAGTTCTAAATTTTAGAAAAGTAGTGGAGCTGCTGATGTAATGAAACAATTCTTGAATTTGTTCATTACTTCCATTTCAGATGATAAAAATATCAAAATTTGAGGTAACATCCTATATGTCTGTAAAAGAGGAGATGTAAAATCTATCTCCCACTTGCTTAGTGTGGTGGTGGCAAGGCTGGGGGCCATTGCTGTTCCCATAGTGATGCCTTTGGGTTTGTCTGTAGTAAAGATCACTGAACATGAAGTAGTTGTTTTCTATTGGTAATCGGAGAAGTCTGTTTATGGTCTGTTTTTTTTTCTAGTAGTGATGCCCAAACATCATAGTATGTTTGTTTGAATCGCTGCCCAGATACAATAATCATGTGGGGAGGAATGTGTAGAGGGCTTCCATGTCCATTGTGACCAGGATTGCTTCACTGTTGATGGTGATGTCCTTGATCTTGTTCAGGAAGATATCTGCGTTTAGTATGAAGGATCTGGTTTTTTTAGCTAGGGGCTTGATTTGGGCATCCAGGTAATTAGAGGTTCCATGATACTACCACCACTGGCAATAAACGGTCTGTATGGAGGATCCAGAATACTTTTGTGTAGTTTGGGAATGAGAAGCATTATAGTCTTGGGTACTCAACTAAGAGATGTGAGTTTGTTGTTGGTGAGCCCTTCCTCACTGAGCTAGGTCAGCTCCATGATATTCTCATATGCAGTCCTTATGGCCCCCATGTTAGTAGGCTAGTAGAAAATGGGAATGTCTAGCGTGGAAGTGATTTTGTCATTGTAAGAACTTTTATCCATTACAAGAATGCTTCTATATCTGCTTTCATAATCCTCCTTGTGGGATATTTGCTAAGGTGTAACAGCAAATGTGTATTTTTTGGTTATTACCAAATAAATGGTATAGGATTTCACTGGTTGCTGTATGCTGGCTCTGTTTTGTTTGGTTCATATTTGCTAAGGTTCTTAATCTTTTAACTTATGAGGTTTCAGATTTTAGTATTTTCTCTTAGCAGGTTTCTTTAGGATATTGCGGATGTCAGCTTCACATTTGCTCTCGAAAGCTGTGATGGTAGGGTATGGAGGAGGGTAAAAGTTTCACTTTTTTTCCATTTCCAATGGATAACATCAGTGGGTATTTGGTTGTGTGAGTCTTTGCTGTGGAAGAAGATCTTCAGGTTTAATTTCCATGTGAACTGTTTCAGGCTGATGGTCTGTGTGAGGTTGCTTCTCTGATGTGGGATGAAGGTCAGGCCTTTTTCAAGAACTATCCATTCTGTGTCTGAGGTATTCTTGGATTAGTTCCCTACTTTGGTTATGTGTGTGTGTGTGCACCATTCTTCCATACCTATCTGTTGGTAAGGTCCATGGGTGGCTTTCAGACATGTTTTAAATCATTTTCCATTGCTGCATTTGGTCTCTGTGATGGTTGTCTGGTGACTTTATTGGGATCCAAAGAAACAAGAACAGCATTTAGGTAAACCAGGCAGAATACAAAATGCAAAACAGTACTAAAAAAAATTCAAAACCTAAAACATTGAGGTAAAATTCAGCATTTATTCCAAACAGGAAAATAATCACAAAGCTTTCAGGATCAACCCTTCATCACTGTGTGTATAAAAATGCCTTCATTTAAATAGTAAATTCAAACCATAAGAGTAATCGCATGACACAGTTACATTAAGCACCTCAGTTTGAAGACATACAGGTAAAATGTTATTGAAAGTCAGTATAGCCATAAAATGAGTAAATCATTTAACTAAGACCCATTTACACAAGATGTTTGAGTTAACTGTCTTCTTTTTAAAATAAGTTTAATGCTTACTGTTGTATTTAAACCTAGAAAACAATCAGCTTCTAAAAGTGTGATCCTTGAGTATTCACATGCTTTTAACTTATTGTTAAGATCCCCTTATTTTCTTCTGTCTGATGTCAATCACTCTAAAGTTAAATGTATGCATACATTCTTTCTCCACAGTGGTGCAGCGGTAGCATTGTTGCCTCACATCAAGAGGTTCTCCCGTTCGATTCTCGGCTTGGGTTGGGAGTGCCTTCTGTGTGGAGTCTGCATGTCCTCCCCCCAGTCGAGTGGGCATTCAAAAGACATGCGTTGAATGGGCATGCCTTCATTGAAGGTTGGGTGTCAGGCTGGCAACTCAACACCATAAAAAACAACTGCTAATCATTAGCGGATCGGAGTTCTGCTGTGGTGACCTCTAACCGGGAAAAGCCGAAAGACAAACAACAAAACCAAACATGCTTTCCCCAAAGCATTAGTTACTACCTCGCTATGTATTTCAGATTTGTGTTCAATAATTCTGTCCTTCCCTATGTAGAATACTTGACACACCTTACAACATGCCGTATACCCAATGGCAGAGGTATTACAAGTTGCAAAACACCTGAAAGTACATTTCTTCTTAGTGTTAAGATGTATAAATTTACAACTTCTATTTATATCATCACAGCATATACAACCATAACAAGGAAATGTACCCTGTTTTCTACTTATGTTCAACTTTTTATAATTTTTAAAGTCCTTGTAGCATAATCTTGGTTTCAAATTTGGGCAGGTGCAATATTAAAACATGGGGGCTTCTCCAACTATTCTGATTATCTAAGGCATGTTTTTAAAAATATCCCCAATTGTTTCTAATAATGTTCTTAACACCCTCTGATCTATGATTATATGTCATGACATAGTGTATATTGTTTTAATAGAATTATGACCAGAATTAGTATGGCTAATATTACTAGAAAAGTGGGGTCTCGCTTTGCCTGTTCTTCCCATAATTTCATCTGCTTTGTCTTAACAATGAGTTATTAATACAGCATTTAAAATCTGTGGTCATTCTATCCAGTTCCAATTTAAAGTTGGCCTCATCTGTGATTAATTGATTGGCTCTTAGCATTTGTCCTTTGACTACTGCCTTATAGGTGTGTGTGGCATGCATACTATTTCTGTGGACATATCGGTTAGAGTGTATCTTTTTTCTATGTATCGAAGTATTAATACCTCCACTACATTTAGTTAGACTTACATCCAGATAATTGATGGTATCCATAGAAAGCTGGGCTGTAAATTTCAAAGTCAGTGGTTCTGTTTAAATATTCTGTATATACTTCAAGTTCTGCATCATTACCAGTCCACAGAAAAAGTCATCCACAAAGTGTTTAAAACATATTTTGTCATAAAAATTATGCAGTTAACTATAAACAAATTGCTCTTCCTAGCATGAAACAATATTGGCATATGTATTTGCCATTGTGGTGCCCATCACTCCCGTATTTTTCTGTATGTATGTGCATTCATTAAACATAAACACATTATTGAGAAAAAAATACGTGCACCAAAGCCCAATAAACGAACCAACCAGAAGCAGGCTAAGGTTACTGATGGTCAATAAAAGCTGGAGAAAACTCTCTTTAACGTATACAAACTTTATTTAACACTTTCGTCAAGAATGACTTCTTCAGAATACCTCATACAAAACCACTCTACCTATATATAGGCTAACCAATAAAAAAATCAATTAAATACATCATACCATTTAATTTTAATAAAAAATATAAATAAATTCATATAATAAAATAAAAATACGTTATAATATATATATATATATATATATATATATATATATATATATATATATATATATATATATAAAACTAAACATACATTAAATACTGATGGAGCCAGGCATATGCAAAGTCCAAAAATCACACTATAGACTTCACGAGTAAAATAACTCAAAGTGCAGGCATCAAAAAATCACAATGATGTAAAAAGAAATAAACACCTTTATTGTAGTCGACAAGAGGTAAGCACTTTCACTGTTTCAGTTTCATCAGACCAAGTAACAACTACAAACACACAACCCATTTTAAATCAATCATGAGAAAAATGCAGCCAATGAATCCAACAATTAATTCAAATAAAATGCTTATGCCCCATAAGGTGTGACAAAGACAAACATATATAAGTAAATATACAAAAGCACTAAACTCTATACCATATCTAAAGGTATAGATATTTTTAAAAAAACATATATATGTACATGTATATAAAGAATAATATATATATATATATATATATATATATATATATATATATATATATAATAGACAAAGATGCATACATGTTTAAATGTATAGAAATATGTACATACAAATATATAAAAACTCTAAAAATATAAACCACGAAAAACACATATAAAAAGCACAAATAAAAAATAAATAAGTACAAATACTAAAAAATATGTACAGAAAATATACATAATACAAAGACACAAAACAAGTGCAGTACTGATGGCTACCTATTTACCCATTTACTTAAAATGTCTCCTTTTCTTCAGGGCAGGCTTAATAGATGCCATTTCATTCAACCCCTTGCCCCGATCAGCACGGAGCATAATAATCCAACGGGCCTCCCTATACTCTGTGTGTGTATAAACATTACCTCCCCTAATGCTCGGACTAATAGTCTCAATAACTCTAAAGCAAAACGTATGGGATGTACCAGATTCCTACACCTGCTTAGAAAGTGCATTATGTAAAGAGCCCTTCCTGATATGATACAAATGTTCCCTCATTCTGTCACAAAGGGTCCTTTTGGTTTTGCCAACATAGAACGAATGGTAAAGGGTACATTCTGCCAGATAAATCACATGGGGGTCATGCAATCTGCAGAAGCATGGAATATCAACTCTCTATGCAAATCAGGATGCAAAAAAGTTGCAGAGGTGTTAATGAACACACAAAAACTACAATTACTGCAAGGTAGGGTAAAACCAGAAGATGGGGACATATTGCTATGATTCTTATCATAGCACAAAAGTCTTTTCAAATTCTTACAGTTCCTAAACCTAAAAATCGGTTTCTCACCTACAATTTTATGTATATCATCATCCACTTGCAGAATTGCCCAGTGCTGCCCAAACAGCCTAGTAATATCACTATGATCACTGGTATAAAACAAGGGAACCTTCACCTCAAGGGCATTAGGGCCTCTTTCCCTGTCAATACTTGGGTCAACAGTTGGTCCAAAACATGGACCTGCTGTAGTCAATCTCAACTGATCTAAATCTGCCCATTGTTTGTCTATTTCAGAGAGGATATACCCATATGCCAACAATTTACATTTCAAACCATCAATCTCCTGTAAAAAGCCAGAGGTGGTTGGATTCAATCTGGAGGCCCTTATCCCTTGACCTCTAATTAAATTCTTAAAAATATAGCCAGGATGCATACTAGATCTAAACAAAAAAGCATTCCTATGGCAAGTCTTATGATAAACTCCAGTGTTGATAATGTTACCCAACAACTTTTCAATATATAAATCCAAAAACTCAACGCGTGTGAACGACCAAGTAAAAGTAAACTTTAAACAATCAGTCAGATTATTCATCATCTCATGAAAGGCAAATAATCTGTCCACTGGGCCTGTCCACAACAAAAACAAATCGTCAACAAAACGTCAGTAAAACAAAGCATGTTCCCTAAAATCAGTGATGGGAAACAAGCTGTTATTCTCCCAATGTGCTAGGAACATATTGGCGTAACTGTTTGCATACGAGGTACCCATAGCTATACCATGCTTCTGAAGATACATATCACCATTAAAGGTGAAAACATTGTTCTCAATCACCAGCTCTAGAAAGTAGCAAATAAGATCTACCTGTGCTGAAGTATATTCACTATGCAACAAAAGATATTCATGCACAAACACAATACCCAACCCATTGGGAATCATAGTAAACAAAGATTGCACATCAAAAGTAACCAATATAACATTCTCAATATCACTGATAGAAGAGATACACTGATAGAGATCTAGGAGAAATTGTTTGGAGTCCCTAAGGACCACAGGATTCAAATTAACTATAGGTCTTAAAAACTCCTCAACATACAAGGAAAGAGGTTCTGTTACCCAACCACCACCTGCCACTATGGGTCTCATAGGTGGATCGGTGGGGTGCTTATGTATCTTTGGAAGACCTTGTATGAGAGGAATTAATGGGTTAGTCACCTCCAAAAATGAGAACACACCCTCTGTTACAAGATGGGTAAGAAAAACATCAGATATACAACGACTGACCAAAGATGCAACATTATGAACATCATCAATTAAGCCTGCCCTGAAGAAAAGGAGATGTTTTAAGTAAATAGGTAGCCATCAGTACTGCACTTGTTTTGTGTCTTTGTATTATATATATTTGCTGTACATATTTTTTAGTATTTGTACTTATTTATTTTTATATGTGCTTTTTATGTGTTTTTCGTGGTTTATATTTTTAGAGTTTTTATATATTTGTATATACATATTTCTATACATTTAAACATGTATACATCTTTATCTATTATATATATTATTCTTTATATACATGTACATATATATATATATATATATATATATATATATATATATATATATATATATATATATATATGTTTTTTAAAAAATATCTATGCCTTTTGATATGGTATAGAGTTTAGTGCTTTTGTATATTTACTTATATATGTTTGTCTTTGTCACACCTTATGGGGCATAAGCATTTTATTTGAATTAATTGTTGGATTCATGTCCTTTATTCATTGGCTGCATTTTTCTCATGATGGATTTAAAATGGGTTGTGTGTTTGTAGTTGTTACTTGGTCTGATGAAGCTGAAACAGTGAAAGCGCTTACCTCTTGTTGACTACAATAAAGGTGTTTATTTCTTTTTACATCATTGTGATTTTTCGATGCCTGCACTTTGAGTTCTTTTACTCGTGAAGTCTATAGTGTGGATTTTTGGACTTTGCATATGCCTGGCTCCATCCATTGCTAGTTGTTTATTTTCACTATTTTGGTTTATTTTTGTTTAGCAACGGAGGACTTACCATCCGGATTCCACCTGCTTGTATTTATTTTTATTGCTGTATTTATACATTAAATACAAATTTTTAAAAATCAATTCTTACTAACCCTTAATTTCCTATTCTTTAAGAAACATTTTATATTAATAGTTTCATTTAGACCTGGCTTTTTATCAGCCTCTGACCTCACTTGCCTCAATGTTTCTCTCCATTCCAAGTAATTTTTATAATCACCACCCCTCAAGTCACCTTCTACCACTTCCAATACTGAAAATAAAAACTTTTTTATATTTAATACATTCAACAGAATGCTTATAAAGTGCACGTTTTCCATCTTTGACCTTAATATAATAAATGTGTTCCCTCATGCGTTCCATCAAACTGCCGGTGATCATCCCAACATAAAATGCATCACACCTACTACAAAAACTAATGTAAACCAATCCTTTGGTTCTACAAGTACAATAACCTGAAACCTTAAAGGTCTGCTGTGTATGTGCCAGCATTATGTAGGGACCCTCTAATATATAGCTACACAAACTACAATGCCCGCATTTGTACATGCCCTTTTTGTTAGTGACATGTTGAAAAATATTGGAGTTCTTGGTGTCATCCCTCTCTAACAGTTTCTTAATATTATAATTGTTATGATACACACAGCTGGGCTTAATCCCTACTGTGTCCAAATGATCTTTACCTTCTAAAATCTTCCAATTGTTAACTATATTCCTGATAAGGGGACAGTCAATAGACATATCCATACTGAACACTGCCCGTTTTTACATCTCCCTGGTTAGAAAACACTTTATTTTTCACTAAAGATTTCCTAAGAATAGGTGGGTAAGTACAATCCCTTTTATTTAAAACCTCTTGTTTTATTCAATTTAAGTACTTAATTTCATAGCCCCTTGCCACAAACATATCTGTTATGTTATCAAATTCATCCATAACATCTACATCATTTGTGGTCATGCAGCTTGCACGTATATATTGCCCTTTAGGAATATTTTTCTTGATGGTTACTTTGGTAATGTAAATACCCATTAGTAAATGTTTCTTTCCTATATATTCTGCTATCAACCCAGTTGTTACCTTCATTCCAAACAAAGCTGGCATCCAAAAAATTACTACTTAATCTACATCCACCCTTAACAAATGTCAAATACTTAGACATATAATTAATGTCAGCTACAAAATTGTCTACCTCTGCGTGACTTGCCTCTAAAACAAAAAACAAGTCACCCACACATCTAGAATAATAGTGTATATTATATTTTTATACAATTGCATTAGATCAGTAGTCTCCCAAAAGGCCATTACTACATTTGCATATGCCGGGGCTGCCGGAGACCCCATGGCTACCCCTTTTGTTTGTTTATAATAGGTATTATTAAACAGAAAAAAATTGTTGTTTAAAACCAACTGTATTAAATTGCACAACAAATTAATATTGTTATATCCCAAGGATGTATTCTTACAAAAAAACATTCTTACTGCTTCAATTACTTCTACATGTGGAATACTGGTGAACAGGGAAATGACATCTACAGTTGGCATTAAATGTCAATTAATGTCAAATCCAAAACTCTGTGAAAACCCTTTTATTTTCTCCAAAAAGTCCCATGAATCTTTTAAATAGGACTTTAATTTTTGTATTATTGGATTCAAAACAGCAACTATGACCAATGAAATACCTTCGGTCACAGCTTGTGGAAAAGACACTATAGGTCTAAATGGGGGATTTACAGGGTTTTTATGGATCTTCGGGATACAAAACAGTACCCCTACTTTTGTTTTTTTAATTAAACAGAAATTATACATATCCAAGTCCACTTCTTGATTCATTAAGGCATTATATATATATATATATATATATATATATATATATATATATATATATATATATATATATATATATATATATATATATTTATAACTTTGCCGTATAACTTGAAAATTGACCTGAACATATTCATCTTCATTGTTTAACAGATGTAACATGCTTTCATTATATTGATCCACATTCATAATCGTAGTCCCACCTTTGTCACTTTTCATGTATCTTAAATTCTTAAAACTCCTTAATTCATTCAAGGCCTTACATTAAACAGCTGATAAATTATCAAACCACTTTCTACGATTATTGTTTAAACATTTCTTTATGTCCTGCAAACACATTTCTTCAAACACATTAATAGTGTGACATAAACGTGGGGTAAAGCAAGAAGGTTTCACAAAATTAACAGAAACTTGATTAACATTTTTATATAAATATTGTAGATTTAACTTACGTGTAAATTGCTTGAAATCTATTACTGTTTTATCATAATTAGCCCTTTTTGTAGGAACGAAATTAAATCCATATTTCAATGCCTGAATCTGGGCATCCATAAACACAGTGTCCAATAAATTAATTAAATCCAAGTTCTCAGTCCTGTTTCTCATTGTTCATCAATGGAGGACTCTGATGTTGTCAACTCTCTTGTTCTCACCATCCTCCCTCTTGAGATTCTGCTCTCCCTTTTTTGGTAAAAAAACTTTTGGTCCTGCACCATTAGAAACTGAGTCTGCAGTTTTAGCAGGAAAACCATTATTTGGACTTTGCTGTTCATCCACCACCTCAGTCATTCACCAAGGAACTGGAATCCTTTCCACCAGAACTAAAAACACTCATCACCACAGCCGAGGCTTTTGATTGGCTACTCCTTCTGGTGGGTAGCATGGATAACAGGTTTATTAGGCTTATTTAAAGTAAACAGCAGTCTATTTAAAGGTTTAGTTACACCCGATGAAATATTATGTTTTTTCTTATTGTTTCTTTGATATAAAGGGTCAAAAGATTCATAAGCAGTATTATTTTTGTAAGCAGTAACATCTCTCAATCCGTTGTTTGCAGGTAACCACTTAATTTTCATGTTGCTCAATGTCTTTTAGTACTTGTTCGTAAGTTCCATCATTAAATTCTCTAGCCAATAAATTTACTTCCTCATCTGCCCTCAAAATTTCATCTTTAAGGCCATTGATTGTCTTAATATTATCTATTAATTTAATTAACTGCAAGCCGGCACCATTAAAGAACACAGTTAGCTCATTAAAAAAGGGTCCTCAGATGTGATACCATTAGGGCATTTAAAAAATCTTAAGCCCTTTGGTACCACTGCCAGCTCAATGCACCTTTCACAATTGTTTTCAAGACCGAGGGACCTAAACCTTTTCAACAGTCTACCCAATTTATCACATTTATTATGATAGTCTTTGGTTTTTACTCTAGTGGTTTTGTAGTCAGCTTGTACAAAGGGATCATATTTGCTGTCTAAAACTGAACTAATGCTATCATAATGCATTGACCCCGTTACAGTGTCATGGTTAGTTTCACACCTACTTGATAAATCCCTGGTGTCTAGATCAATAACAGTCACCTGTTCATCTTCAGAGCTGTGATCACTCTCCCCAGCTCCAGTTTGCTTAGATATAGCAGCACTTTGAGTGATTTTTGGATATCTGACATGGAAGCTACTAAAAAACGTAGCAAACTGGTCTCCCCCACAAATGGTGTGGAATGCACTGTCAGGTCCAGTAAAGGATTGTTCTCCACTTTGGCCATCAGGAATCATGCAAATACCACAAAACCAAGAAAACATACATGCACCAAAGCCCAATAAATGAACCAACCAGAAGCAGGCAAAGGTATTGGTTAGCCTATATATAGGTAGAGTGGTTTTGTATGGGGTATTCTGAAGAAGTCATTCTTGACAAAAGGGTTAAATAAAGTTTATGTACGCTAAAGAGAGTTTTCTCTGGCTTTTACTGACCATCAGTAACCTTTGCCTGCTTCTGGTATAAACACATTATTGGTCAACACCACTTCTGTCAATTCACAAATTGTTTCCACTTCCCTACCAGCCATGCCAGTCACATAGTGCTTCCAACCCATATTGTAGCGGTATCACAGTAAATAATGATTTAATGTCAATGGTTACAAATCAAAATTCAACATTCTGATGTTCATTAAACCAGCAGTATAACTGTTGTAAAAAGTATTTCATGTCTTTAATAAAATGTTTAACTTTATGTAAAGATTTGTTTAAAGTAACCTGTAAGTAGTGAGAAATAGGTTCGGTGACCCAGCCAGAACCAGATACAATAGGACAGATGGGTGGATGGGTTAAACTTTTATGAATGTTTGGGAGACCATACAAAACAGATGTCATAGGGCATGGAACTGTAAAATAGTTAAATAATTCAGTACTGATGTCATTAAGTTGCAGATCAAAAATACACATTGACTTTGCTTATACATTTAAATACTTCTGCTGGAGGGACTTCAAAACTATCAAAGACCCTCAAAAATTCAAGCATAAGCAAATTGTACATATCTCTATCAAAAATAATAACTGCACCACCTTTGTCAGCCTGTTTAATAATAATATTGTTTTGTAATTTCTCAAGAGCATGAAACTCAGACAAGGAAAGATTGTATTTCTTTTTTCAGATTTCATATAATAGTTGCATATGTCCCTTTCACATGCTCCTATAAATGCATTTAAAATGGGACAATTCACCGGTATAAACATGTTAGGGTTTTCTACATGTTTGTGTAGCTATATCATGTGCATCCTTAAATATAAATTTCAGACTCTCATTTCTTATAAATAATCTAGGGTCAGTCAGTGCCATTACAACACTGTCCACATTAGATGGAATAAAACCTATGCCTTTATTCAAAAGCTTTAACTCAGCTTCAGTTAATTGAAAAGATAGATTAACAACAGAGAATTCACTCAGTTCTTGTTGCTGTGAGTCCTGCTGTGGGTTTCCACTCCTCTGCTTCTCCACCCATTGGAGTGCTGACCTCGAGTCTGTTGAAAAATTAAACTTAATCACTCCAAAGTCTCTCTTTTTTCTTTCTGCTGCTGTAAAACAATGCAGGGCACCAGTCAGTAGCTTGCTGAGCTGAATAAAAGTGAAAAAATCTCACAAATGTGGATTTTATGGCAGGGAAATGAAAGATTTTGAAATTAGCCCACAATGGCCAACAAACTACTAATTTCTGGGCTGAAACCACCCCTCCAGTGACAGATAGATAGGCTGATCAAAGCTCCTGTCTCTCACCGGTGAACAGAGAGACTTCCTTCTATCCAATTAATGTATGGGCAAACACAAACTTTGAACACAGCCCTGAATTCAGCACTAACCTGAAAACCTGACAATACTAGCTCAGAAAGGTGGTAAAACAAGTATTTTTTTTTTTTTATTATTATTTTTTTAGAAAATAAAGCAGATACAATAAAAAAAACACTTTAAATGCACAGAAATGGCTATTCCACTTGAGTGTGTAGCCTACAACAGTTAAACAGGTAATTTAAGCATAAAAACAATGTTGGTAAAGTGCAGGCAGTAAAATAAGAACTATATATAGCTGAGACAAGCTTTTTAAATCACAGACACTCTAAAAAATGGTGTTTTAGGAGGAATTAGCTAAAGGCAGCAAGAAAATGCAGAAAATTGATATTTAATCACTCCAAAGTCTCTCACTTGTCTCTCTGCTGCTGTAGAACTTTGCAGGGCACCAGGCAGGAGCTTGCTGAGCTATATACAAGTGCAAAAACCTTGCAAATGCGGGTTCTATAGAAGGGAAATGAAAGAGATAGAAATTAGCTCAAAAATGGCCAATAAACTACTAATTTCTGGGCTGAAACCACTCCTCCAGGTGCAGATAGGCTGCTCAAAGCTCCCCTCTCTCACCGGTAAACAGAGAACTTCCTAATATCCAAGTAAGGTATGGGCAAACACAGAAACATTTAACACAGCCCTGAATTCAGCACTAACCTGAAAACTGGACTATACTAGCTTAAAAAGGTTGGAAAACATGTATTTTATTTTCAGAAACTAAAGCAGATACAATCAAACACTTAAAATACACAGAAATGGCTATTACACTTGAGTTTGTAGCATACAACAGTTAAACAGGTAATGTAAACACAAAAACAACTTTGTTAACTTGCAGGCAGTAAAATAAGTGCAATATGCAGCTGAAACAAACTTTTTAAATCACAGAAACTCTTAAAAATCAGCATTTTATGTGGATTTAGCTAAAGGCAGCAAGAAATTGCAGAAAAATGATACTTAGTCTTTCGTTTGTCTCTTTGCTGCTGTAGAACTCTGCAGGGCACCAGGAAGAATCTGGCTGAGCTATATACAAGCACAAAAACCTTAGAAATGCTGGTTTTATATCAGGGAAAAGAAAGAGATAGAAATTAGTCCAAAATGGCCAATAAACTACTAAATTCCGGGTTGAAACCATTCCCCCAGGGACAGATAGGCTACTCAAAACTCCCCGCTCTCACAGGTGAACAGAGAAACTTCCTTCCATCCAAGTAAGGTATGGGCAAACACAGAAACTTGTAACACAGCCCTGAATTCAGCACTAACCTGAAAACTGGACTATACTAGCTAAGAAATGTGGGAAAACAAGGATTTTTTTTAGAAAATAAAGCAGATAGTCAAAACCACTTTAAGTGCACAGAAATGGCTATCACACTTGAGTCTGTAGCCTACAACAGTTGAACAGGTAATTTAAACACAAAAATGACTTTGTAAAGTGCAGGCAGTAAAATAAATACAATATGTAGCTGAAATAAGCTTTTTAAATCAAAGAAACAAAAAAAATTGGCATTTTAGGCAGAATTCGCTAAAAGCAGCAAGAAAATGCAGAAAAATGATACTTAATCACTCCAAAATATCTCTCTTGTCTCTCTGCTGCCACAGAACTTTGCAGGGCACCAGACAAAAGCTTGCTGAGCTGTATACAAGCACAAAAACCTCACAAATGCAGGTTTTATAGTAGGGAAATGAAAGAGATATAAATTAGCCCAAAATGCCCAATAAACTACTAATTTCTGGGCTGAAACCACTCCTCCAAGGACAGATAGGCTGCTCAAAGCTCCCCTCTCTCACAGGTGAACAGAGAAACTTCCATCTATCCAAGTAAGGTATGGGCAAACACAAGCTTTTATCACAGCCCTGACTTCAGCACTAACCTGAAAACTGGACTATACCAGCTTAGATAGGTGGCAAAACAAGTATATATATATATATATATATATATATATATATATATATATATATATTTGTATCTGCTTTATATTCTGAAAAAATAATCAAAAAACACTTTAAATGCACAGAAATGGCTATCCCACTTAAGTGTGTAGCCTACAACAGTTAAGCAGCTAATTTAAAAACACAAACAACTTTGTTAAAGTGCCAGCAGTAAAATAAGTATAATATATAGCTGAAACAAGCTTTTTAAATCACAGAAACTCTAAAAAAAATCATTGTTTTAGGCAGAAGTAGCTAAAGGCAGCAAGAAATTACAGAAAAATTATACTTAATCACTCCAAAGTCTCTGTTTTTTCTTTCTGCTGCTGTAGAACTTTGCAGGGTACCAGGCAGGAGCTTGCTGAGCTGAATAGAAGCACAAAAACCTAACAAATGCAGATTTTATGGCAGGGAAATAAAAGAGATTGAAATTAGCCCAAAATGGCCAATAAACTACTAATTTCTAGGCTGAAACCACCCCTCCAGTAACAGATAGATAGGCTGATCAAAGCTCCCGTCTCTCACCGGTGAACAGAGAGACTTCCTTCTATCAAAGTAATGTATGGGCAAACACAAACTTTGAACACAGCCCTGAATTCAGCACTAACCTGAAAACTGGACAATACTAGCTCAGAAAGGTGGTAAAACAAGTATTTTTTTTGTTTTTTTTTTTTTTTTTTTTTCAGAAAATAAAGCAGATACAATAAAAAAAACACTCTAAATGCACAGAAATGGCTATCCCACTTGTGTGTAGCCTACAACAGTTAAACAGGTAATGTTAACATAAAAACCATGTTGGTAAAGTGCAGGCAGTAAAATAAGAACTATATATATATAGCTGAGACAAGCTTTTTAAATCACAGATACTCTAAAAATTGTGTTTTTGGAGGAATTAGCTAAAGGCAGCAAGAAAATGCAGAAAATTGATATTTAATCACTCCAATGTCTCTCACTTGTCTCTCTGCTGCTGTAGAACTTTGCAGGGCACCAGGCAGGAGCTTGCTGAGCTATATACAAGTGCAAAAACCTTGCAAATGCGGGTTCTACAGCAAGGAAATGAAAGAGATAGAAATTAGCCCAAAATGGCCAATAAACTACTAATTTCTGGGCTGAAACCACTCCTACAGGTGCAGATAGGCTGCTCCAAGCTCCCCTCTCTCACCGGTAAACAGAGAACTTCCTAATATCCAAGTAAGGTATGGGCAGACACAGAAACTTTTAACACAGCCCTGAATTCAGCACTAACGTGAAAACTGGAATATACTAGCTTAAAAAGGTTGGAAAACATGTATTTTATTTTCAGAAAATAAAGCAGATACAATCAAACACTTACAATACACAGAAATGGCTATTACACTTGAGTTTGTAGCATAAAACAGTTAAACAGGTAATGTAAACACAAAAACAACTTTGTTAACGTGCAGGCAGTAAAATAAGTACAATATGCAGCTGAAACAAACTTTTTAAATCACAGAAACTCTAAAAATCAGCATTTTATGTGGATTTAGCTAAAGGCAGCAAGAAATTGCAGAAAAATGATACTTAATTCGTCAGTCTTTCTTTTGTCTCTTTGCTGCTGTAGAACTCTGCAAAGCACCAGGAAGAATCTTGCTGAGCTATACACAAGCACAAAAACCTTAGAAATGCTGGTTTTATATCAGGGAAATGAAAGAGATAGAAATTAGTCCAAAATGGCCAATAAACTACTAAGTTCCGGGCTGAAACCACTCCCCCAGTGACAGATAGGCTACTCAAAACTCCCCGCTCTCACAGGTGAACAGAGAAACTTCCTTCCATCCAAGTAAGGTATGGGCAAACACAGAAACTTGTAACACAGCCCTGAATTCAGCACTAACCTGAAAACTGGACTATACTAGCTAAGAAATGTGGGAAAACAAGGATTTTTTTCAGAAAATAAAGCAGATAGTCAAAACCACTTTAAATGCACAGAAATGGCTATCACACTTGAGTGTGTAGCCTAAAACAGTTGAACAGGTAATTTAAACACAAAAATGACTTTGTAAAGTGCAGGCAGTAAAATAAATACAATATGTAGCTGAAACAAGCTTTTTAAATCAAAGAAACAAAAAAAAATGGCATTTTAGGCAGAATTCGCTAAAAGCAGCAAGAAAATGCAGAAAAATTATACTTAATCACTCCAAAATCTCTCTCTTGTCTCTCTGCTGCCATAGAACTTTGCAGGGCACCAGACAAAAGCTTGCTGAGCTGTATACAAGCACAAAAACCTTGCAAATGCGGGTTTTATAGTAGGGAAATGAAAGAGATATAAATTAGCCCAAAATGCCCAATAAACAACTAATTTCTGGGCTGAAACCATTCCTCCAAGGACAGATAGGCTGCTCAAAGCTCCCCTCTCTCACAGGTGAACAGAGACACTTCCATCTATCCAAGTAAGGTATGGGCAAACACAGAAACTTGTAACAGAGCCCTGAATTCAGCACTAACCTACAAACTGGACTATAATAGCTTAGAAAGGTTGGAAAACAAATATTTTTTTTCAGAAAATAAAGCAGATACAATAAAAAAAACACTTAAAATGCACAGAAATGGTTATTACACTTGGGTTTATAGCCTACAACAGTTAAACAGGTAATGTAAACACAAAAACAACTTTGTTACCATGCAGACAGTAAAATAAGTACAATATGTAGCTGAAACATACTTTTTAAATCACAGAAACTCTAAAAATCAGCATTTTCGGTGGAATTAGCCAAAGGCAGCAAGAAATTACAGAAAACTTATACTTAATCACTCCAAAGTCTCTCTTTTTTTCTTTCTGCTGCTGTAGAACTTTGCAGGGTACCAGGCAGGAGCTTGCTGAGCTGAACAGAAGCACAAAAACCTAACAAATGTAGATTTTATGGCAGGGAAATAAAAGAGATTGAAATTAGCCCAAAATGGCCAATAAACTACTAATCTCTGGGCTGAAACCACCCCTCCAGTGACAGATAGATAGGCTGATCAAAGCTCCCGGCTCTCACCGGTGAACAGAGAGACTTCCTTCTATCAAAGTAATGTATGGGCAAACACAAACTTTGGACACAGCCCTGAATTCAGCACTAACCTGAAAACTGGACTATACTAGCTCAAAAAGGTTGGAAAACATGTATTTTATTTTCAGAAAATAAAGCAGATGCAATCAAACACTTAAAATGCACAGAAATGGCTATTACACTTCAGTTTGTAGCATACAACAGTTAAACAGGTAATGTAAACACAAAAACAACTTTGTTAACATGCAGGCAGTAAAATAAGTACAATATGCAGCTGAAACAAACTTTTTAAATCACAGAAACTCCAAAAATCAGCATTTTAGGTGGAATTAGCTAAAGGCAGCAAGAAATTGCAGAAAAATGATACTTGATCAGTCAGTCTTTCTTTTGTCTCTTTGCTGCTGTAGAACTCTGCAGAGCACCAGGAAGAATCTTGCTGAGCTATATACAAGCACAAAAACCTTAGAAATGCTGGTTTTATATCAGGGAAATGAAAGAGATAGTAATTAGTCCAAAATGGCCAATAAACTACTAAATTCCGGGCTGAAACCACTCCCCCAGGGACATATAGGCTACTCAAAACTCCCCGCTCTCACAGGTGAACAGAGAAACTTCCTTCCATCCAAGTAAGGTATGGGCAAACACAGAAACTTGTAACACAGCCCTGAATTCAGCACTAACCTGAAAACTGGACTATACTAGCTAAGAAATGTGGGAAAACAAGGATTTTTTTCAGAAAATAAAGCAGATAGTCAAAACCACTTTAAATGCACAGAAATGGCTATCACACTTGAGTGTGTAGCCTACAACAGTTGAACAGGTAATTTAAACACAAAAACGACTTTGTAAAGTGCAGGCAGTAAAATAAATATAATATATAGCTGAAACAAGCTTTTTAAATCAAAGAAACAAAAAAATCGGCATTTTTGGCAGAATTCGCTAAAAGCAGCAAGAAAATGCAGAAAAATGATACTTAATCACTCCAAAATCTCTCTCTTGTCTCTCTGCTGCCATAGAACTTTGCAGGGCACCAAACAAAAGCTTGCTGAGCTGTATACAAGCACAAAAACCTTGCAAATGCGGGTTTTATAGTAGGGAAATAAAAGAGAAATTAGCCCAAAATGGCCAATAAACTACTAATTTATGGGCTGAAACCACTCCTCCATGGACAGATAGGCTGCTAAGAGCTCCCCTTTCTCACATGTGAACAGAGAAACTTCCTTCTATCAAAGTAAGGTATGGGCAAACACAGAAACTTGTAACAGAGCCCTGAATTCAGCACTAACCTACAAACTGGACTATAATAGCTTAGAAAGGTTGGAAAACAAATATTTTTTTTCAGAAAATAAAGCAGATACAATAAAAAAAAACACTTAAAATGCACAGAAATGGTTATTACACTTGGGTTTATAGCCTACAACAGTTAAACAGGTAATGTAAACACAAAAACAACTTTGTTACCATGCAGACAGTAAAATAAATATAATATGTAGCTGAAACATACTTTTTAAATCACAGAAACTCTAAAAATCAGCATTTTCGGCGGAATTAGCCAAAGGCAGCAAGAAAATGCAGAAAAATTACAATCACTCAGTCTTTCTTTTGTCTCTGTGCTGCAGTAGAACTCTGCAGAGCACCAGGCAGGAGCTTACTGAGCTGTATACAAGCGCAAAAACCTCACAAATGCTGGTTTTATATCAAGGAAATGAAAGAGATAGAAATTAGCCCAAAATGGCCAATGAACTACTAATTTCTGGGCTGAAACCACTTATCCAGGAACAGATAGGCTGCTCAAAGCTCCCCTCTCTCACTGGTGAACAGACAAACTTCCTTCTATCCAAGTAAGGTATGGGCAAACACAAAAACTTGTAACATAGCCCTGAATTCAGCACTAACCTGAAAACAGGGCTATACTAGCACAGAAATGTGGGAAAACTAGTTTTTTTTGTTGTTATTTTTCTGGGGTTTTTTTTCAGAAAATAAAGCAGATGCAATTATAATAAACACTTTAAATGCATAGAAACGGCTATCCCACTGAAGTGTCTGGCCTACAACAGTTAAAAAGTTAATTTAAAAATGAAAATGACATTATTAAAGTGCCGGCAGTAAAGTAAGTATAATATGTAGCTGAAACAAGCTTTTTAAATCACACAAACTATAAAAAAATCTGCATTTTAGGTGGAATTAGCTAAAGGCAGCAAGAAATTACAGAAAAATTATACTTAATCACTCCAAGGTCTCTTTTATGTTACTCTCTGCTGCTGTAGAATTCTGCAGGGCACCAGTTAGGAGCCTGTTGAGCTGAATACAACTGCAATAACCTTGCAAATGCGGGTTTTATAGCAGGGAAATGAAAAAGAAGGAAATTAGCCCAAAATGCCCAATAAACTACTAATTTCTGGGCTGAAACCACTCCTACAGGTGCAGATAGGCTGCTCCAAGCTCCCCTCTCTCACCGGTAAACAGAGAACTTCCTAATATCCAAGTAAGGTATGGGCAGACACAGAAACTTTTAACACAGCCCTGAATACAGCACTAACCTGAAAACTGGACTATACTAGCTTAAAAAGGTTGGAAAACATGTATTTTATTTTCAGAAAATAAAGCAGATACAATCAAACTCTTACAATACACAGAAATGGCTATTACACTTGAGTTTGTAGCATACAACAGTTAAACAGGTAATGTAAACACATAAACAACTTTGTTAACGTGCAGGCAGTAAAATAAGTACAATATGCAGCTGAAACAAACTTTTTAAATCACAGAAACTCTAAAAATCAGCATTTTATGTGGATTTAGCTAGCTAAAGGCAGCAAGAAATTGCAGAAAAATGATACTTAATCACTCAGTCTTTCTTTTGTCTCTTTGCTGCTGTAGAACTCTGCAGAGCACTAGGCAGAATCTTGCTGAGCTGTATACAAGCGCAAAACCTTAGAAATGCTGGTTTTATATCAGGGAAATGAAAGAGATAGAAATTAGTCCAAAATGGCCAATAAACTACTAAGTTCCAGGCTGAAACCACTCCCCCAGTGACAGATAGGCTACTCAAAACTCCCCGCTCTCACAGGTGAACAGAGAAACTTCCTTCCATCCAAGTAAGGTATGGGCAAACACAGAAACTTGTAACACAGCCCTGAATTCAGCACTAATCTGAAAACTGGACTATACTAGCTAAGAAATGTGGGAAAACAAGGATTTTTTTTTCAGAAAATAAAGCAGATAGTCAAAACCACTTTAAATGCACAGAAATGGCTATCACACTTGAGTGTGTAGCCTAAAACAGTTGAACAGGTAATTTAAACACAAAAACGACTTTGTAAAGTGCAGGCAGTAAAATAAATACAATATGTAGCTGAAACAAGCTTTTTAAATCAAAGAAACAAAAAAAAAATCGGCATTTTAGGCAGAATTTGCTAACAGCAGCAAGAAAATGCAGAAAAATTATACTTAATCTCTCCAAAATCTCTCTCTTGTCTCTCTGCTGCCATAGAACTTTGCAGGGCACCAGACAAAAGCTTGCTGAGCTGTATACAAGCACAAAAACCTCGCAAATGCGGGTTTTATAGTAGGGAAATGAAAGAGATATAAATTAGCCCAAAATGCCCAATAAACAACTAATTTCTGGGCTGAAACCATTCCTCCAAGGACAGATAGGTTGCTCAAAGCTCCCCTCTCTCACAGGTAAACAGAGACACTTCCATCTATCCAAGTAAGGTATGGGCAAACACAGAAACTTGTAACATTGCCCTGAATTCAGCACTAACCTACAAACTGGACTATAATAGCTTAGAAAGGTTGGAAAACAAATATTTGTTTTTCAGAAAATAAAGCAGATACAATAAAAAAAAACACTTAAAATGCACAGAAATGGTTATTACACTTGGGTTTATAGCCTACAACAGTTAAACAGGTAATGTAAACACAAAAACAACTTTGTTACCATGCAGACAGTAAAATAAGTACAATATGTAGCTGAAACATACTTTTTAAATCACAGAAACTCTAAAAATCAGCATTTTAGGCGGAATTAGCCAAAGGCAGCAAGAAAATGCAGAAAAATTACAATCACTCCAAAGTCTCTCTTTTGTCTCTGCTGCTGTAGAACTCTGCAGGGCACCAGGCAGGAGCTTGCTGAGCTGAACAGAAGCACAAAACCTAACAAATGTAGATTTTATGGCAAGGAAATGAAAGAGATTGAAATTAGCCCAAAATGAGCAATAAACTACTAATTTCTGAGCTGAAACCACCCCTCCAGTGACAGATAGATATGCTGATCAAAGCTCCCCTCTCTCACAGAGAGACTTCCTTCTATCAAAGTAATGTATGGGCAAACACAGAAACGTTTAACACAGCCCTGAATTTAGCACTAACCTGAAAACTGGACTATACTAGCTTAAAAAGGTTGGAAAACAAGTATTTTATTTTCAGAAAATATAGCAGATACAATAAAAAACACTTAAATACACAGAAATGGCTATTACACTTGAATTTGTAGCATACAACAGTTAAACAGGTAATGTAAACACAAAAACAGCTTTGTTAATGTGCAGGCAGTAAAATAAGTACAATGTGCAGCTGAAACAAACTTTTTAAATCACAGAAACTCTAAAAATCAGCATTTTAGGTGGAATTAGCTAAAGGCAGCAAGGAAATGCAGAAAAATGATACTTAATCACTCAGTCATTCTTTTGTCTCTTTGCTGCTGTAGAACTCTGCAGAGCACTAGGCAGAAGCTTACTGAGCTGTATACAAGCGCAAAACCTTAGAAATGCTGGTTTTATATCAGGGAAATAAAAGAGATAGAAATTAGTCAAAAATGGCCAATAAACTACTAAATTCTAGGCTGAAACCACTCCTCCAGGGAAAGATAGGCTGCTCAAAGCTCACCTCTCTCACAGGTGAACAGAGAAACTTTCTTCTATCCAAGTAAGGTATGGGGAAACAGAAATTAGTAACACAGCCCTGAATTCAGCACTAACTTGAAAACTGGACTATACTAGCTAAGAAATGCGAGAAAATAAGTTTTATTTTCAGAAAATAAAGCAGATATATTCAAAAACACTTTAAATGCACAAAAATGACTATCACACTTGAGTGTGTAGCCTACAACAGTTAAAAAGGTAATTTAAACACAAAATCGACTTTGTTAAAGTGCAGGCAGTAAAATAAGTAAGATATATAGCTGAAACAAGCTTTTTAAATAACAGAAACTCTAAAAAATTGGCATTTTAGGTGGAATTAGCTAAAGGCAGCAAGAAAATGCAGAAAAATGCTACTTAATCTCTCCAAAATCTCCCTTATATCTCTGTGCTGCTGTAGAACTCTGCAGGGCACCAGTTAGGAGCTTGTTGAGCTGAATACAAGTGCAAAAACCTCGCAAATGCGGGTTTTATAGCAGGGAAATGAAAAAGATTGAAATTAGCCCAAAATGGCCAATAAACTACTAATTTCTTGGCTGAAACCACTCCTCCAGGGACAGATAGGCTGCTCAAAGCTCCCTCTCTCACATGTGAACAGAGAACTTCCTTCTATCAAAGTAAGGTATGGGCAAACACAGAAACTTTTAACACAGCCCTGAGTTCAGCAGTAACCTGAAAACTGGACTATACTAGCTTAAAAAGGCTGGAAAACAAGTATTTTATTTTCAGAGAATAAAGCAGATACAATCAAATAAAACACTTAAAATGCACAGAAATAGCTATTACACTTGAGTTTGTAGCATACAACAGTTAAACAATTAATGTAAACACAAAAACAACATTGTTAACATACAGACAGTAAAATAAGTACAATATGTAGCTGAAACAAACTTTTTAAATAACAGAAACTCTAAAAATCAGCGTTTTAGGTGGAACTAGCTAAAGGCAGCAAAAAATGCAGAAAAATGATACATAATCAGTCAGTCTTTCTTTTGTCTCTCTGCTGCTGTAGAACTCTGCAGAGTACCAGGCACAAGCTTACTGAGCTGTATACAAGCGCAAAACCTTAGAAATGCTGGTTTTATATCAGGGAAATAAAAGAGATAGAAATTAGCCCAAAATGGCCAATAAACTACAAATTTCTGGGCTGAAACCACTTATCCAGGTGACAGATAGGCTGGTCAAAGCTCCCCTCTCTCACAGGTGAAAAGAGAAACTTCCTTTTATCCAAGCAAGGTATGGGCAAACACAGAAATATCTAACACACCCCTGAATTCAGCACCAAGCTGAAAATTGGACTATACTAGCTTAGAAAGGTGGGAAAACAAGTATTATTATTAGTTAATTTTCAGAAAATAAAGCAGATACAATCAAAAAAACACTTTAAATGCACAGAAATGGCTATCACACTTGAATGCCTTGCCTACAAAAGGTAAACAGGTAATTTAAACACAAAACGACTTTATTAAAGTGCAGGCATTAAAATAAGTACAACATGTAGCTGAAACAAGCTTTTTAAATCACAGAAATTCTAAAATAATCTGCATCTTAGGTGGAATTAGCTAATGCAGAAAAATTATACTTAATCACTCCAAAGTCTTTCTTTTGTCTCTCTGCTGTTGTAGAACTTTGCAGAGCACCATGCAAGAGCTTACTGAGCTGTATACAAGCACAAAAATCTTGCAAATGCGGGTTTTATAGCAAGGGAATGAAAATGATAGAAATTAGCCCAAAATGGCCAATAAACTACTAATTTCTGGGCTGAAACCACTCCTCCAGGGACAGATAGGCTGCTCAAAGCTCCCTCTCTCACAGTGAACAGAGAAACTTCCTTCTGTCCAAGTAAAGTATGGACAAACAGAAACTTTTAACACAGCCCTGAATTCAGCACTAACCTACAAACTGGACTATACTAGCTTAGAAAGGTGGGAAAACAAGTATTTATTTTTCAGAAAATAAAGCGGATACAATCAAAAAACACTTTAAATACACAGAAATGGCTATCACACTTGAGTGTGTAGCCTACAACAGTTAAACAGGTAACTTAAACACAAAAACAACTTTGTTAAAGTGCAGACAGTAAAATAAGTATAACATGTAGCTGAAACAAGCTTTTTAGTTCACAGAAACTCTAAAAAATTCAGTGTTTTGGGTGGAATTAGCTGAAGGCAGCAAGAAATTATAGAAAAATTATACTTAATCACTCAAAAGTCTCTTTTTTCTTTCTGCTGCTGTAGAACTTTGCAGGGCACTAGGCAGGAGCTTACTCAGTTGAATAGAAGAGCAAAAACCTCACAAATGCAGATTTTATGGCAGGGAAATGAAAGAGATTGAAATTAGCCCAAAATGGGCAATAAACTACTAATTTCTGGGCTGAAACCACCTCTCCAATGACAGATAGATAGGCTGATCAAAGCTCCCCTCTCTCACAGAGAGACTTCCTTCTATCAAAGTAATGTATGGGCAAACACAAACTTTGAACACAGCCCTGAATTCAGCACTAACCTGAAAACTGGACTATACTAGCTTAAAAAGGTTGGAAAACAAGTATTTTATTTTCAGAAAATAAAGCAGATACAATCAAAAAAACACTTAAAATGCACAGAAATGGCTATTACACTTGAGTTTGTAGCATACAACAGTTAAACAGGTAATGTAAACACAAAAACAACTTTGTTAACATGCAGGCAGTAAAATAAGTACAATATGTAGCAGAAAAAAAACTTTTTAAATCACAGAAACTCCAAAAATCAGCATTTTATGTGGAATTAGCTAAAGGCAGCAAGAAAATGCAGAAAAATGATACTTAATCACTCTGTCATTCTTTTGTCTCTCTGCTGCTGTATAATTCTGCAGAGCACTAGCCAGGAGCTTGTTGAGCTGAATACAAGCGCAAAACCTTAGAAATGCTGGTTTTATATCAGGTAAATGAAAGAGATAAAATTAGCCCCAAATGGCCAATAAACTACTAAATTCCGGGCTGAAACCACTCCCCAAGGGACAGATAGGCTACTCTAAACTCCCCACTCTTACAGATGAACAGAGAAACTTCCTTCCATCCAAGTAAGGTATGAGAAAACACAGAAACTTGTAACACAGTCCTGGATTCAGCACTAACCTGAAAACTGGACTATACTAGCTAAGAAATGTAGGAAAACAAGGATTTTGTTTTTCAGAAAATAAAGCAGATAGTCAAAACCACTTTAAATGCACAGAAATGGCTATCACACTTGAGTGTGTCGCCTACAATAGTTGAACAGGTAAATGAAACACAAAAACGACTTTGTAAAGTGCAGGCAATAAAATAAATACAATATGTAGCTGAAACAAGCTTTTTAAATCAAAGAAACTAAAAAAAACGGCATTTTAGACAGAATTCGCTAAAAGCAGCAAGAAAATGCAGAAAAATGATACTTAATCACTCCAAAATTTCTCTCTTGTCTCTCTGCTGCCATAGAACTTTGCAGGGCACCAGACTAAAGCTTTATGAGCTGTATACAAGCACAAAAACCTCGCAAATGTGGGTTTTATAGCAGGGAAATGAAAGAGATAGAAAATAGCCAAAAATGGCCAATAAACTACTAATTTCTGGGCTGAAACCACTCCTCCAGGAACAGATAGGCTGCTCAAAGCTTCCCTCTCTCACAGGTGAACAGAGAAACTTCCTTCTATCCAAGTAATGTATGGGCAAACACAAACTTTTAACACAGCCCTGAATTCAGTACTAACCTGAAAACTGAACTATAATAGCTTAGAAAGGAGGAAAAACAAGTTGTTTTTTTTTTTTTTTTTTCAGAAAATAAAGCAGATACAATAAAAACACTTTAAATGCACAGAAATGGCTATCACACTTGAGTGTGTAGCCTAAAAAGTTAAAAAGGTAATTTAAACACAAAAAAAACTTTAGTAAAGTGCCAGCAGTAAAATTAGTATAATATGTAGCTGAAACAAGCTTTTTAAATCACAGAAAGTCTAACAAAATTGACATTTTAGGCGGAATTAACTAAAAGCAGGAAAATGATACTTAATCACTCCAAAGTCTCTCTTTTGTCTTTCTGCTGCTGTAGAACTCTGCAGGGTACCAGGCATGAGCTTGCTGAGCTGTATACAAGTGCAAAAACCTCACATTTAATTTCATTGCAGGGAAATGAAGAAGATACAAATTAGCCCAAAATGGCCAGTAAACTACTAAATTCTAGGATGAAACCACTCCTCCGGGGACAGATAGGCTGCTCAAAGCTCCCCTCTCTCACAGGTGAACAAAGAAATTTCCTTCTATCCACGTAAGGTATGGGCAAAAAAAATGTTTAATACAGCCCTGAATTCAGCACTAATCTGAAAACTGGACTATACTAGCTTAGAAAGGTTGGGAAACAAGTATTTTGTTGTTTTTGTTTCAGAAAATAAAGCAGATACAATTAAAAAAACACTTAAAATGCACATAAATGGCTATTACACTTGAGTTTGTAGCATACTACAGTTAAAAAGGTAATGTAAACACAAAAACAACTTTGTTAACATGCAGGCAGTAAAATAAGTACAATATGTAGCTGAAACAAACTTTTTAAATCACAGAAACTCTAAAAATCAGCATTTTAGGTGGAATTAGCTAAAGGCAGCAAGAAAATGCAGAAAAATGATACTTAATCACTCATTCTTTCTTTTGTCTAGCTGATGCTGTAGAACTCTACAGAGCACCAGGAAGAAGCTTGCTGAGCTGTATACAAGTGCAAAAACCTTAGAAATGCTGGGTTCATATCAGGGAAATGAAAGAGATAGAAATTAGCCTGAAATGGCCAATAAAATACTAAATTCTGGGCTGAAACCACTCCCCCAGGGTCCGATAGGCTATTCAAAACTCCCCGCTCTCACAGGTGAACAGAGAAACTTCCTTCCATCTATGTAAGGTATGGGCAAACACAGAAACTTGTAACACAGCCCTGGATTCAGCACTAACCTGAAAACTGGACTATACTAGCTTAGAAATGTGGGAAAACAAGGATTTGTTTTTCAGAAAATAAAGCAGATAGTCAAAACCACTTTAAATGCACAGAAATGGCTATCACACTTGAGTGTATAACCTACAACAGTTGAACAGGTAATTTAAACACAAAAACGACTTTGTAAAGTGCAGGCAGTAAAATAAATACAATATATGTACTAAATGTAGACTAATAGTCACTGTTTTTCTTGTTAAAACTTACTGTTGTGTATGTGTAACAATTTGGAGCTTTTTTCCTCGGGCCTCTGCTGAAAATGGACCTGTGTCCAGTCGGAATTTCCTGTTTAACAAATGAAAAATAAATAAAAAAAGAAAAAAAGAAAATAAATAAATAATGTCAAACATTTTTGCACAGGCATACATAATAGAGTTTCTTCCATTCACTATGGAATGTAAAGCGGTGTCATTTAGATCTTTTAGATCTTTATGGATCTTAGGTATGCTGGAAATCACAGGGATTAGTGGTGTAGGCATCACTAAATAATTATAAAAATCAACATCCACACGAGCATCAATAAAGAAGTCATTAATGTGTGATTTAACTGTCCGATAAGCTACATTAACCTCATTCAATGAAACAGGCTCATAATTATCAGACTGTAATATTTTTAGCATCCTGTCTTGATAATCATCCTCTTCCATAAAATCTAACATACCCCCTTTGCCAGGTTTTATTACTCTAACTTTGTAAGCCTTCAAAGAATTCAAGGCCTCCCATTCTCTCTTATTAAAGTTACTATGAAAGGTAACTTTACTTGTATTGTTAAATGTCTAATATCCAAATTACAAATGCATTCAAAAACAAAGAGTAGGATGGAGTGGTGGGTTGTAAACACTAGCTATGTTAAAGTTGCTAGGCTGTACAAATGCATTATGTAGCAAGACAGAAGTTCATTTTACGTAAACACAATTTAAAGTCCAGCAATGCTGCCACCAAAAATCCATTCTATGAGAAGGAACAAATATTAAGCCTTTTCACTAGAATATCCACCAAAATTGGCTCAACTTTGAAAGTAGAGTAATTGAAAATATTAAAATCACCTTCAGTATTCTTCAGAAGAGCAAAGTTCTCCTTCGCTATGGAACCACAGAGTTTCATTTGTTAAAGTGCTCACTACCTCCGTCGTTTGTTGGACTTCTGGTAATTCCTCTTATGTTGTGGACCACGCTGCTGGTTCCAGTGTCCGGACGTCATGGGTGTGTGAAAACTTCACTCATTTGATTGGTCATCCATCCTTCTGTTGGTATTGTGCTGCAATTGGCCAAATTGATCATTCATGTGTTCACTACACCTTAGAGGTGGTCAGAGGATTGGTTGGAAGAATTTGCATTATTATTACTAACAAATCATGACGGAATAGTGGCATTAGCCCCCATCTCATCAATACCAACCGCTTGCACACTTTGTAAGTCATTAGATTTATTCCATCCTTGGGAGGACGGGGGCTGTGGCTAAGCTGCCCCATTCTCATAATCTAATCTGTCCCTTTCCATTTTCTTTAATTTAGTAACCCTCAGTTTTTGCACATGTTGAGCCATACTGTTGAAAATCCTGCCATAATCATACTTGTACATCTCAAAATCATGGTCTGACCTGATGGAATTATCCAAAGAATCCACCTTATTAGCCAGACTTGCAGGCATTATTTGGTAATGCTTAATCAGGGTCTCAAGTAACTGTGTTCAATTTACTGTTTGCTAAAATTAAGAAGTCTGGATAGATGATTTTTTATTGTATTTTTTTTACTCTTTCTTTTATTGGATTTTTTTTTTTTTGCACATTTAAGAATTTGGGAAAGGGGCATGTAGTTGCTATTTCCATTTATTGTCATGTGACTTGAGTGAGGAATATTTAAATGAGCATGATTGTAATTGTTTGAGGAAGTTCATTCAGTTGTTTTGAATGAAAGCATTTACAATATCGAACTAGTGTTTTGGTTCCCCGTTGCATGTCTTTTATATCTTTTAAATTCTTTACCTAAGACTAAGTCTAGTCTTACCAATATAGAATGTGCTACGCAGTTTACATATGGCCATATAAACCACCCCTTTATTGCCACAGTAAAATTTTTGATACAATCTAATCTCACCATAACCCTCAGCCAGAAAGGTAGACCTTCAGCAATGTAAGGGCACTGTGCACAATGGCCACATTTAACCTGCCTGCCCTCCCATTTTTCTTTAACAAAATTTTCCAATAAAGTTTTAACGTATGAGTCCTTTTTATATACAATAACTGTTTTTTCACCTACAATCCCCAAGTACTGCTGATCCACCCCAAAAATCTTCCTATTCCTCTGTATTATAGCCCTTAAATCATACAAATTAGCATTAAATGTAAAAATAAGAGCCCTCTTGAATGTTTTATTAAATGATTGAGGAGCAACAACCTCACCTATTTGGTTACGTGAAGCTCTAACACTGTTTCCGAAAAGGGGCATAAAATGGCCCCACCTCTTTTTTTTCCTTCACTTCATTGAACATATTTGTCAAAACAGATTCAGGGTATCCCCTCATACTAAACATGTGTCTCAGCTTATCACTTTCAAGGACAAACTCCAGCTCAAAAGTTATCATCCTGGCTAACTTTACACATTGTCCCTTTATAAGGGCATTTTACTGGTGTATAGGATGCATACTCTCAAATTGAAGAAATGCCTTAGAGTAAGCAGGTTTACAATAAACAGAGGAATCAAAACATTTCTTTTCCTTATTTATTAATAGTTAAATCTAAAAAAATTAACTGATCCATCTTGAATGTCCATAGTAAACCTTAAAAAGTCCATTGGCGTATGCAAGTAATCATAAAATTCATTTAATCTTTCCTCATTATCTTTCCCAAAAAAAAAAATCACCAAGGTAGCATCTGTTAAAGACCCATGATTCCTTGAATTTAGAATTGACAACAAAATTAATTTCTCAAAATGATAAAACCATATTAGCAAACATGGAAGCACTATCCACCCCATTGCTAAACAACTGGTTCTCAAAAATCAAAAAAATTGTTCTCCAAAACCATGATCATAAAAACTCATAAGGACATTTGCCCTGTCTTTGTCTATATCTGTATAAAACAAAGACATTCATAAAACTAGTCAATGCCTGTGTCATGAGGAATAACAGAGTTTAAACCTTGCACATCAATAATAACAAACTTTAATTCCTCACTAAACCATTCATTCCAAATTTTAGATTAAAAAAATCCCCAAAGTCTTAAAAATTAATTGCTCCCAAAATATTGTTTGTAGAAAAATCAATGTATTTAACCAGAAAAAATGTCTCTGAAGCTTTTGCATCCACTATTTGATGCATGGGGGGGGAGTAATAACGTTCTTATGTGTTTTAGGGATACCAAAATGGTGAGGTGTTAGGGTCATTAACCGATATAAAATTAAATTCTTCCCTAGTAATCTGATTAAGCATCATATCTTCTAAAGTTATCAGCACCTTTATGATATAAAAAGAAAGGAAGGTAAAAATGCTTTATATAAGCATTTGGAGCAAAATCCTCGCCAAAGTTTTATATTTATGATCAGCAATCAGACTAATTTGCAACAGAGGGGTGGACCAAGTGATGACATTTTGGAATTCTAGGAGTTTAAGTGACAAGCATGAAATGCTACTAGTTACCCTGGTATAAATCAGTTTACTTCCTTGTCTAGTGTCTTGAAGTTGAAAGCAGTGCATTTTTAGTTATTGAAAAGTAATTTTTATTTGAAAACGTTTATTGTTAGTTGCCGAAACTAGTGAATTTCACTTATTCATTGTACATTGTATATTTTAATAATTTTGTATTTTTTGAATATTTATTTTCCTGAAAGTATTTTAAATATTTTAAATAGTTATTTTGCTGGAATGGAAAACTAAGGATTGCAAGTTTTTTGTTTTATTTGTATGGGTTTTAGCATCGTGTGCCCAATTACAAATGTTTTTAATTATTGTCCTGGCAACTGTATAATTAACTATGGGAAGTAGTTAAAACATATAAGTTTTATGTGGGATTGTTGTTGTCACACATTAAACTGTTACTTTAAACTTCTGAAGCCTCCTTGTACAAGTTTTCATGTTCGGTTTTATCTCCATATAATGTCAATTATAAAACTGAAAAAAAATGATAAAATACAGCAGAAATCACTGAGTATGTCACATCATGGTGAAATAAAACAAAACATGCAAACCTTACATATTACAATGAAACAAAACTAAACATGCAGCTTTCCTTATCCAATAACTTTCTTATCCCAAGTGTTTGCTTAAAATAACTTGAGACAAAGAAAATATATCTCCAAGTAAAACTGAGAAGAGACCTCTTAATATGATGTCATTATTAAAACTCTTATACTGATGTGTGTAAAAGAAATTAAGAAAGACACTTATTATGATTCAAGACATTTTCTGTTGATAACAAAAGAGTAAATCTTCCTTTGTAGCCTCCACACACAAACAGGGTACCAAAAAGCTTAATTCTTTATACATTATTAAAAAGCTCATATTTAAATGAGCTTACTGAAATGGATATGCATATATTTCAAGTCTATGCCCAGAATATATTGGGGAAAGAAGGGAGAATAAACAGTGAACCTTATGACTTCCCTATCTTGCTAAAAAGTATACATTCATTAGTTCCCTTTTGATACTAATTTTATATGCATGACAAAATGCTAGATCATTTCTGTCAGCATTTCCACAAAATTTTAGAACCATACTGACAGTGAGCTGTTAACTAGGCATCTCTGTACATATCCAGTGACATCAGCATAGTTACAGATATCCTTAAAAAGAACTGGGATATTATACGGAGCTATGCTGATTTAGCTGATATAGTAGACAATGGACTGCAGTTTAGTTTTCATAATGGCATCTCTCTGAAAAGACAACTCTGCTATAGGAATGATATAGGCTGTGGTAATGTGTATAATTCTTCATGCTCTGGTACTTTTCCATGCAGGAATTGCAGAGCATGTCACTATATATACTCTGGCCATACCTTTGAACATCCGTTATTGAAGCATACTATAGATGTTTCTATTCACGCTGACCGTAGAACTGTCAGTGTGATTTATTATGCATTTTGTTAGGAATGTTTTGCCTCCTATATAGGTAAAAATAATCAGTGTTTCAAAGATAGGATCCTTGAACATCTAGGTGAGATCAGGAATGTGACAGACACTAATGCACTTGCTGGTCATGTTCAGAAGTCAGGGACACACTATGCATTTAAGTTTTTTGTCCTGGAGAATAAGTTAGATGTTAGAATGGGAAATGTTAAGAACGTAACTGAAGCTAGAGAACAGAGTTGGATACCTGAGCTACAATCTTTTAAACTACCAGGTCTAAATGGCTCTGTCTTTGAAACCAGTCCTTAGAATGCACCCTCTCCCACACTGATTTGTTTCAGAATAATGTTTAAGGCTATGGATTTATTTTGTATCTTTTAATGTTTTATTTTTTTATTTTTATTTTATTTTTATGTTCATTCTTAGATTAGTTTCTGTGTTTTATATGCATTCCATTAATGTCATGAGCAAAAATATAATATGTGCTCTTTGAACAACAGTAATGTAGTTTTATTGTGATGTCACTATTTAGATACGTGTTTTGTATCAGCACATGCTGATGAGATAGTGAATATCCTTGGTGATTTACTATATCTTTGTTCTTATTTTAATGTTTGAATTTGTATTGATTAATTGGATAGTGATGCTTTTGTATTTAAGAGACTCTGAAGTTTTTACTTGTCTGATGAAGCATTTGTTAATCTAATGTGAAAGCGCTTACCTGTGTAGTGTTGTTGAATAAACAGTTTAATTTTTTTAAGTTTGGTTTGCCTTCAGTTGCTGTGCAGGTCGCAGTAAGTTTAGATTGTTTGATTAATTTGCTTCTTTACCTGTGACTATACCCAACAGGTCATATATATTTTTTTTATCTCTGTACATATCCTGATCATAGCATTTAAACTTCTCACACAGCATCTCAGACATAATCATACATTTCAGCCACTTATCTCAGCAATAAAGGTAAAAAGCAAAGCAGGAGTCATACCCTACCCTGCATATGGAATATTGTTAAAATATTAGCATTATTCACTTAGAAAGGTGATAGTAACATATGAATATATGCTTACCATCTTAAGAAAAATGCAGGATTTGTTGACTGATCTCCTTCTCTTCAGTTGCAAAACTCTTGCATTTTAGGAAATAATGAAATACACCACAAATAAGGAACAGCGGAAACTTAGGTTTCACATGGAATGGTTAAGAATTTTTCAAGTGCCTTGTTTTGCAAGCAGGTCGGCATCTGAAGTATCAAAACATTGTAAACTGATAATGCAGTAATCTTCCTTTCAAGTACTACCACAGACCCCGTGGAGGGGCAAACCCCACTTTTTCCTGTGCATATTATCTAAGAGTGATTGATGGGTCAAGTCTTGCTGATTTTTGCCAGTTCTCTGTAATCCAGTGATACACAGCATAAAGAAGAAATAATATACATGTATATATTATTCTAATACTATATTTAGTATTCACATAAATAAAAACATGCAAATGCCTGTATGTGTATTAGTGTTACACACACACACACACACACACACACACACACACACACACACACACACACACACACACACACACACACACTATGCAGCCAGTAAAGGGGTATCAGCATTATGCAGACTTTATCCATACATGCCTCTTGAGGGCAAGAAGTAAGAAAGGTAAGCTCACAACGCATATTCTACATACTGGAAAATGACAGGATTTTCTAAATTAACTGCACAAAGCTGAACATACTCTTGAGTTTTCTAATGGGTGTAAACATTTCTGAGCTAAAGTAATCTGAGTATGTAATAAAAATGTATAACTAGTTTTAACTAGTTCCCGATAATGTTAAGCACGCTGGATAATGCTGTAAAAAAATACAAGTTATCTGTAAGAAAACTGTAAGTGAGAAAAATAACCTTGATCAATGGAAATGTAGATTCTAACCATAGCCAAAGATCTTGTGGCCCACCATCTCTGTATTCCCCTATCTTCTAAATAGCCTACAGGTCATGTTTAACCAAAAGCTTATTTATGCTGTATTTTTCACATTAAAATATGAATATATCTGATTTTAAGCCAGTCGTTGAAGTGTTTTCAAACCATAAAATGTAGGCAAAATGAATTTTTCACAATTGTTGTGTTGCATGAGAAGTAGTTTAATTTATAATAATTTGTGTATTAACACGGATTGCTATTTTCCTGATGAAACCGAATTTCAAAAATGCTCAAGGAATTTGTTTAAGCTGTGTTATTAATCAATACTTCACTGAGTGCTGGAAAATGTGCTGAAGTTAATTCTTCCCAAATGTATGTTGAGGAAAGAAAAGATCCAAATTCTGTGCAGACAATTTGTCTATTTAACAAACTATGCAAGGTAAATATCCTACCAATTTTTTTTTATTTATTGCACAGAAGGCAGATTTCTGAGACTGTTCCAGGAATAAGAGCATCCCCCATATTCACAAGTACCTTGGAGAACAAAAAATGTTGGACAGCACTTGTAAGCAGCTAATAAAACATACACAGAATGAAATGAAGGCTTTATGTGCACCATGGAGAATGAGAAACTGAGGACAGAAGTACTGAGCAGCTAATAAAACATTAATAATGGATTTTGCTGCCACTTAACAACTAAATATTGACTTTGTGTTTAATTTGCTATGGATGGCCTAAAGGAAAAAGCAAGGTCAACTGGTTATCAAGTCTGCCATAAAGTAAATACTTCAGTATATATTCTGAGGTGGTCATTATGCACCTTTACCAACTTTTAATATATAATCTGTATCCTAGCTTTAAAGATTTAAATAATTTATAGTGGTTTTGCTTCAAACTAAGAAAATGTTTTTTTTTTCTTTTAATTATAGCAATGGTTAAGTGACTGGCTTCTCTCCATTCCTCCTACACAATGCAATTTATATACTTGGAAGTCATACCACTGCCCTAATATTTTCACCTCTGTAATTTACAGTGACTATCAAGGAAATGCAAGCAAACATATGCACTGTGTACATGGCTTGTATTTAATATTATAAATGAATGTTTATTTTGCTTTACTTCTGCATTTTGTAGCATTCGTTTATGTAAGAGTCATGTATGAAATGGTTGTTTGTGGTCTGCAAAACTATGCTCCAGTATCAGTATGTGGTGTCAGCAGATCAAAAGGTAGTACACTTGCCTTTTGTACTGGAAGATCAGAAGGCTGCTGTTTCTATTCCCATTTCAGGTATCAGATCACAGTCTCTGCTCACTATCTTGACAAGCACACTGACATCAAACCTGGAGGTGCACTGCATGATTCTATTAGGTCTGGAGGTTACTGACATTTTTAGATTACTGTAGTGTCAGCACTTTGGAAATGTAATCCTAAAATTGCCTTATACATATTAGTCTATGTCCTGTCATACTGAACTCTCTAGAACAAATGTGGACCCCGCAATACGCACGTCTGTATTTATATCATCAATATTTAAAGCTCTACACAGCATATCCTATTAAATGTATGTCAGTCTCTTACCCAAGCATAGGAAAAAATATAGATAGCTGAGGAGGGACTGCACAGCTTGATAGAAACCGACATACTGTATGTGTGTTGTACATTTTTGTCATGAACATCCCATGCCATCCATACATTATAGCTGGCCAAATATATGAGGAAGATAGAAAAATGCTGTCATGTGGCTTAGAGCTTGCAGGTCCACTTCACTGGAAATATGTATGAGTAGACAAGGTCCATCATTGTGGCACAGATATCTGGAATGTTCATCTGCAGTCTTCAAGATGATATGGACAATGGTGTATTCTGTAAACTCAAAGGTTATTGGAGCTGGATGTACTTGGTGGCCACTGTGCCACTTTCACTATGTTAGTGTTGATGGTAATAATAATACTGCCACTTCATCTGGCATGTCCCTCATTGCCTCAAAAATAGGCCTTTGATGTGGTTTCCTGGTTGTCTGATGATTAATACCATCCAGACTTGACATGAGAGGTGTTGTGTCATGGGTCTGGAACATGGTCCTGTGGGTTAATATTAACCAGATCATGGTCCAAGTCCCTCAAGACTCTGACAAGCCTGCTCTTGCAGAAAACTAAATTCATGCACCATTATTTTACCATTCAATGCTGAGACAAAATTGTGAGTGTTATAAATATGGAGAATATGGAGAAAAGTTGATACACTAGATACATCACTGAGCAGCTTTCTGGAATTCTTATAAAAATGTTTATTATTCTTCTAGATATAGTGTATAGAAGATGAGCCATACATGTGTGTGTGTGTGTGTGTGTGTGTGTGTGTGTGTGTGTGTGTGTGTGTGTGTGTGTGTGTGTGTGTGTGTGTGTGTGTGTGTGCATGTGTGTATATATATATATATATATATATATATATATATATATATATATATATATATATATGTGTGTGTGTGTGTGTGTGTGTGTGTGTGTGTGTGTGTGTGTGTGTGTGTGTGTGCATGTGTGCATGTGTATGTGTGCGTGTGTGTGTGTGTGTATATAGATTACATAAACTTCTCTACCTTAAGTCCCAAGTGTTCTCTCCATCCAACTGCTTCAATCTAGAATAAGTGAACCAAGCACATGGTAATTCTGATAACTGCTGCTGCAAAAGTTGTCATATCCCACTACCTAAAGAACTCGCGCAGCTGAATTTCACCTGCAGTTGCAAAAGTTCTCATGCAACAATTCATTCAGTTAAATCTATATAAGGCAATCTCCTAAACTCAAACTAATAACTTAATTTGTTAATTCATGCATTACTGTGTTAGGTTTTTTTGTAATGTTGAATCTGCTGGAAGGTTATTCCCTCTCCCATTTACTCACCGTCACTCACAGGCATTTTACTGCTGAAGGTGAAACTAAATTAACACTTTAGCATATTTTACTGTTATCAGTGTAATAGATCCTTG
>NC_056748.1:979026713-979029213 GCF_019279795.1 Protopterus annectens | reverse complement strand
GCATCATGGGTTATAGAAATATTTCCCCAGAGCTAAGAAGGAATGGTTCTATGCAAAGATCTTTCTGATGCTAAAGAGAAAGGGAGCTTGGTGCATCACATTCCATTTCTTAAAGAGTTCAGATGTTTTTTATGTTTGTGTCTGGTTTACATTTTCAGTTTTCTGTTTTGCCTTTTGATTTGTCAGCAACTCTAGAGTGTTTATAAAGTACCTGGTTCCTGTAATAGCCCATTGCAAGTTGCAGCACATTTACAGTTTTCAATATTTAAACTACCTAATTTTTACTTATTCTTTCACAAGTTGTCAAGAATCTTTGTTTTGGGTTAATAGCTTTCTCATCCTGGGTTTTCATGTAAATGTAAAAAAAATAGGCTCCCATCCTGTCTCACAATTGTTTCTGAGATGTCTACTAGACACAACCCTCAGGACAAAGAATATTATAAGGAAAAGTTTTTGGTATTTTTCAGCCACACTTTAGCATCTGCCAGGGAATATCCAGAAATCTGAAGTGTTGTGGCCTGTGCTATTATAATAATTCCTTCAGCCAGACTTCACATGAAGAATATTCAGTGGTCTGTCAGATCAGCTTGGCAACAACAGCAGCATAACCTTTTATATTAATTTCCAGTGTTGAGTTTCATGAAAAGGAATTTTAGTGGGTGAATCGACCCAAGTCTCTCTCTCTCTCTCTCTCTCTCTCTCTCTCTCTTCCTTCCAGCTACTATTCGTTCTGTAACCAAACAGATGTGACACACTAAAGAACTGTGGCCAAGTGGGTGAAAGCCTAGAACATCTGGAATAAGCAAGACAAATTAAAGCACATAAATGGCTGTAAAAAGTTCTCAGTAATCTGTGAAAAATCTTTGGATTGGACTCCTGGCCCTCTGCTAGTAATTACAGTCAATGTCACAGTGATGTGGTACATAAACAAGGGGGGCTAGTTGCTACTCCTCTGCACACTAGCGATGGCTGAATTGCAATTGGATAATCAGTTCATTCTGTCCTTCCAGGCTATCTACATTCAGAGTAAACAAAGCTAACAACACTCACGGTGAAGCCCTATTCACAAATTAAATAGCCAAGTTATGGAACTCTCTGCCCCACACTCTACAAAACACACCTGAATCTACCAGTTTTAAACAACTACTATCTGAACATCTATCAAAGAATTTGCATTGCTCCTGTGCCAAACCTGACTGACAAGATATCTATAACTCTGTCAACACACTGTCCACTCCTTACCTCATTTTCTCCCTCTCCTCAGTGTTTATTACTACTCAAAAATAAATATATATAAAGGAAATCTCATTTGGTCATGACTATTATTTAATATGTACACACTACTAACTGTTTTTCTCACAGTGATCTTCGCTGAAATACTTGTGTTTTTCTTTTTGAACCTGTATCTACCAGAAAACTGTATTGTATACTACTTTGTAAAGACTAGCTAGAAGATATGTATTCTGCATCTTACTGTATGTATACTATTGTACTATCTATTCTTGTATATTGCTTGTATTTCTGTGGAGCTTTTCTCCCCAGGCCTCCGCTGAAAATGGGCTTCTGGCCCAGTCAGACTTTCCCAGTAAACAAATGTAAATAAATATAAATATAATAGTAACATCTAAATAGTTAATAGTGTTATGACACAAAGTGTAGGTGAATCTCAAAAAAAGAGGTAGAACTATTGATGAAACTCAAAAACCAATCAAGCTTTTCAACAGTATCAGTCCAGATTAAAAAAATATCATCCAGGTATCGCACATAATGAAGCCAACAATCCTTAAAAGGGGAACAGAAGAGCACTTGCTGTTCCCAGTGCCACATGATAAGGTTAGCAAATATAGGGGCACATACAGCCCCCAGGGCAACTCCTTGTCTTTGTCTATTTATGTTTCAAAGGCGAGTTTTATAGTTATGCAAAAGGATCAGTTTCATAAATTTCCCAAGCATCACACAATTGGAGGGTAATGAATTAAAGGTAGCCAAACATTGTGAAAACATATCTAAACCCTCCAATAATGGTATACACCCATATAGATCTTGTACATCAATGCAGACAAAAATGAAGCTTTCACTAACAGAAGGCAATGGGAACTGCCTTAAAAAATCACATGAATCTTTAAGGATATATTCATAGTCCACCAAAATATGTTTTAACTTTTGTCCACAAATGAAGGAAGGGGAAAAGTTTCTGAAATGAGATAATTCATCAACAAATCTTTCAAATATATGTCAATCTTTCTGTATGCTGTATTTCATTAAGTGACACAACCTCATATTTACAACTGTCCATAAGAAATTTTTGCATTCTGCTAGAATAATCAGTCCCATCCATCATTACTACCCCCACCCTTTTCAGGTTTCATCACCCTCAAGCTGTTACCAGAGGTGATAAAAACCAAGGCTTCACGAATATATGGCTCAAGATGATTAAAATTATATAAGTTTCTGTTGGCCAAATGAAAAATCTCCATTCTGTAAAATTTCTCAAAGGCAC
>NC_056748.1:979019213-979021713 GCF_019279795.1 Protopterus annectens | reverse complement strand
TCAGAGACTATCCATGTGCAACTAACAGTGGGTAAAACTGCCTTCCAGTTTATAGCCTGCTACAGACCACCCTCCCAAACCCAGGAACCCCACTCTGCCTTCCTGAGAACACTGGAAAATATGAAGGTCTCTCCAAACACCAATATATTGGGCGACTTCAACTACCCAAACATAGACTGGGAGCATTACTCTAGCTCCAACACCCTAGCCCAAAGGTTCCTAGAATTTATAAACTCAAATGCTATGGAACAACTTGTTACCACTCCCACAAGAGGGGAAAACATACTGGACCTGATCATCACCAACATGGGGACTCTATGCTCCAGACCAGAAGTGTATCCCTCACTGGTAAGATAAGACCATAAACTAATCTCACTGGATATTCACATCCCGACCCCACCCCCTGCCCAGAAAACCACAGTGAAAAACTTCTCTAAAGCAAATTTTACACTCCTCAAAACTGAGGTGGAATCCTTCAAAGTACCCCGAGCCTGTGGAAAATACGCCAAGACCGCAGAATCCTTTATAAACGCATTCTATGAACACCTTCAGGAATGCATGGATCATCTTGATCCCAAATAAAACCAAGACCCAATCCTCCAAAGGCAGACGTCCTGTCTGGTGGACCCCAGCCATAAACAAACTATACAATAGAAGGAGGAAGCTATTAAATGATAAAGCAAAATCCCAAAAGGGTAGGCATCACTGATCAGTATTAGCAAAAACTACGGGCACTCATAAAATTGTCTAAGGCCAGCTTCGAGAGAAAAATTGCACAGGACACTAAGGATAATCACAAGGCTTTCTTTAGTTATGTTAGGAACCTGGGTGGTAATTCCCAGATATGCTCAGAATTAGTCCAAAATGACAAAAATACACCGAACCCACAGACATTGCCAACATCCTAGCTGACAGGTTCAGCGCAAACCCCCCACCCCTCCCCACCAAAGGGACAAATATCTATCCCAGCAGAGTGCTGCCCCCCTGACATCTCAGATGCTCAGGTAAGAGCCGCCCTCTCCAAAGCAAAAAACACAGCATCAATGGGACCAGATGGTGTCCCGGGCTGCAACTCAAAGAAGAGCTAAACCCAAACATAAAACTACTGTTCAATCTCAGCCTTACTACAGGATATGTGCCCAAAGAGTGGCGCACAGCAACAGTGGTCCCTCTCCATAAAGGTGGTGCCTCAACGGATCCTGGAAACTATCGTCCCATAAGCCTGACTAGCTTGGTCTGCAAAGCTATGGAAAGGATCATCATGGACCTCATAAATAAAGATATCGGGGACCTACAAACACTGGATCCTACCCAGTTCGGCTTTGTTAAGGGCAGATCCTGCCTCTTAAACCTGGTTGATTTCTTTGAAACAGTCACCAAGACCATTGATGAAGGGAAGGTGGTCCACACAGCCTACCTGGACCTCGCAAAAGCCTTCGATACAATACCCCACTCAGGCATTATAGATAAGCTCACCAGCTTAAATATAAACCCCTATGTCACTAGATGGATTGCAAACTGGCTCAAGGACAGAACCCACATGGTTAGAATTGCTGGAGCCATGTCAGACTCCAAACCAGTTACAAGTGGTGTCCCACAAGGCTCAGTCCTGGGACCTCTCTTGTTCGGTATATATTTCTCGGAGGTACAGGCCAACACGGAAGGACTGTGGCTGACCAAGTTCGCAGATGACTGCAAACTGGGTGCCATAATCGACTCTCCAGCCGACATAAGCATCCTCCAAAAGGGCCTCATAGAAACAGACAACTGGTGCCAGTGCCATGGCCTCAAGCTAAATGCCAAAAGTGTATAGTCATCCCCTTTGGCAAAAACAAAGTGCCCACAAATTACCACATAGGTGGAAATCCATTAAGTACAGAAGAAGTAATTAGGGACCTGGGGACCCAAGTTGATAGCAATCTCTCATTTGACAACCACGTGGCCAAAGTGGTTAGAAAAACATTTTATATAGCCCACCTAATCATGAAGGGATTCACATCTAGATCAGGGAGGTCATCGTGCCTCTTTACTCATCCCTCATCAGGCCCATAATTGAGTACAATGCCCCTTTTGGGATGTACCTTTACCAGACACCTGCAGCAACTGGAAAGACCCCAAAAGTACCTCACCAAGAGGATCAAAGGGCTCAAACAGATGCCATATGCTGCCCGGTTAAAGAAACTCCAGCTCTACTCAGTGGCATACCGCGTGTTCAGAGGCGATCTGTGCCTGACGTATAAAGCCATGTCCAACCCGGAATTAATGGACATGCTGCACCTCAGAAAATCCAAATCCCATCGAGCTACGCTCGAGACTTGAACCTCAGCACTGAAATAAATAGAACATGCTGGAGGGACAGATTCATAACCCAGAGGCTCCCTTCACTCTGGAATAAAATCCCAGTCCAGGTTAGGCAGAGTCCCTCATTGACTCTCTTCAAGAGGAATCTTGATGAGTGGATGGGAGATTGTAGGTTTACCCTGGGTATCACTAATGTGTC
>NC_056748.1:979004213-979011713 GCF_019279795.1 Protopterus annectens | reverse complement strand
ACCTTCCACCAAATAGGCAGCATGCTTACCTCAGCTTACTTATCTATTCAGCAAGCTTCCTCCAGCTGCTCATTTTCCTTTCCTGAACTCCTTGAAATGAACATCCATACACCAGAGGGGGAACAGAAGAGGGCAATCCTGTCCCTCTTCTCTGCCAACCAGCCTGACCAGGCTGTTCCCCCTCCCTTCTACCCAAAATTGTTCAACCAAATACCTCCCATCACGGGAATGGTTAAGCCAAACATCATTTGGTTTACCTATTATCTGTAAAGCCCTTAGAATCCTGCATACCATCCTTGAAACACGCCCTAATGAAACTAAATAAAGTAGGATTACCCATGACTCCATTGTACCACCGGAACATCCACTCCAAGAGAATACATTCCTTTTAGCCCACTTCCTTCCAGCCACTAATCATGGCTCAACCTGAACGGAATGACAATCTATAGCCACAACCCTGTCAACCGCAGCATCTCACCTTAGCCCACCAAACTACCCAGTCCTGGATGTGCAGTAACCTGATTACTGTAAGGAATAGTCTAAATCCAAAACTTTAATGCCCTAACCCTAAATGGCAGAAAACCAGCAGCCCTTGAAGGGACAAATTTGTCACCCCAAAGATACCGCTCATTAGGAACAAACTCCAGCATCCTGTCAAACACCTCATTGGCCCTTCCCCCAAATACGGTTCCGGCAACTAGATGAGTAAATATAACCACCCCAAGGTTCCAAGTTCCTGAAAACAATGGTTAAACTTCACTACCTTGCAAGAGACATAGGGCTTTAGCCTAATAAGTTCCTGTGCTTCTATGAATGTTGTGACTCTAGTCATCCCGTGGGATCCCCACACTCCCCATAAACCATCCCCAACAGTTTTTCCCTGGCCCCCCTACCTACCTCTTCCTTACTTGCCATCTATACCAAAGCAATAATCAGCTCCCACTAATTAAACACAGAGCTCTAACAAGCCTTAATAATGTGATTACTCAGACCTTCATTGTGCCCCATTCCAGTGGTAAGAACAGCCAAAAAGCATCACCTTTCATAACCCCTTTTCAAGCCACTGCATGATGTCTTCTGCACTTCAGCAATCTGCAAAGAAAAGAAAAGTAATAAATTTGATGTGCACATATACCAATAATTACTTAACATGGAGGCACTGACAAGGACCCCTGCTACCCCATCAAGTGTTTGCCAAACTCTGCACCAAAGTATGGGACCAGTCCCTGCTTGTTTTTTTGTTTATGTTGGGATTCATATCCCCTTGGACAAGAGTGATAAGTGCCACCTGCAGAAATAAGAGCCGAACTTGTCTAGCTTGTAATCACCCCAGACCCAGTAGCCTAATAAATTCCTGATACTAAGAGTGCTGTAACTCACTCCACCTACTTGAAACCCAGCCACAGTGACGTGCCTTAATGAGCACTAAATAAAATGCATTACCTATAACCTCATCAAACCCACTGCAGGAACCCAAACTCTAAACTATGGCCAATGGCTGCTGCTCCCTTTTACTATTGGATGCAAATGCCTAAAAGCAGGGACATCTTTCAAACATCGATCTAACATACTGAAATGGTTACTAGAACAGACCGTACAACCAATTAACCCTGAGATCACAAACTCAAATGCCTGTCCTTCTCTGCCTAGCAGTGTAAATCCTTTACCAAAACTCAGCAACTTTGAAATCCACTTACTTCAATCAGTAACTGTTGCCCACTTGTGCTTCCCATGTGTAACCTCCTCACTCGCCACTGCTTCCATCATCTTCGAATGCACTGTGTATCGTCACAACTGGTACTTTTCACACCACCATCTACAAAGAAAGGACAAAAGTAAATCCTCTAAGATGTAAACAGAAGGCTCCACCTTATACTTATACCCACCTATTCCAAATTATAGCAGCAGCATTCCAAAACCCCCATCTGCAAGAAAGAAAAGACGTGTAAATCATTTAAAATACATAACGCACATCTTCAAAGACAACCTATTCTGCCAACCCAGGAAGGAATGTACCACTGCCACACACATTTGTGACAAAGCAGCCATAACTAAAGCTGTGCTTCCAATGAAACTATCAAACACCCAATATAAATTTAACTAGCAGTCGAGTATGTTACAACTAAACCCCACACCTGAAGGGACCTATCAATATCCACAACCAGGGTAACCTTGCGATTCCATACCACATCACTTAACGCCATACCTCTCAACCTGGAAACATCAAAAATCTGGACAAAGGCTCTGAAAAATAGGTACAAATCTGTACGCTGATTAACATAAGATTTGCATACAAAATTATGTAACCCCACCCACTACAATGCAGTTGTGGGATACCAACTTTCAAATGCAAACTGAAAAACAGACAATCAAGATATAGCCCCAGACAGTGTGTTCCTGCAGCCATTCCAATGTCCCATTACTTATTTCGCCCCATTTACCATAAACACTGTAATGTGCATACTACTTTACTTCTACAATGATTATTTGGATTTTATAGCACAAACACTAATTGTAAGCAATACAGTTACAGTCTCACAATGAAAATAGACTTAGCATTAAAACTTCTCTGCCCTTGAAACTCATATTTATTGAAACAGCATTGAAACCCACATCCAAAGAAAATGCATCTGGCCAGTGTGTATAAAGATTACCTTTGGGATGTTTTCAAATCACAGGTCCCTTGCACACAAAAATATACATGTGTCCTTTGATATACCTTCCTGACTGTATTAAATTATATTCCTTGTGTAACACAGCACAGTCGCTAGAGCATGTTTTAAATGTATTGTTTTAAACATTTTTCCAGTAAGCAATGAAACAAAATGCATGAACCAATAATGACAAAACTGCCTAATTCAGAACATTTCCATCATAAAAGTCTACTTAAACTTCTACAGTCCACCAGTATCAGTAAATATGCACAATCTCTGCAGAAGTAAAAGTCATCTAAATAATTCCACATTAAAAAGATCTGTAACTAATGAAGAGGTTGCTGCTAGCAAACAACTTAATGTTTCATCGTTTCATCTACAAATAAATTGCCTCCTGCCCTTTAGGAATAAATTGCCTATGTTACATTAAAAAAATGATAAGCTAGTAATATAGCAATAGGGACTGGATGGCAAACAGATAACAGGTTCATAGTTACTAGTTATCTCCTCCAAAGAGAACATTCTCAGGACTGCAGCATCCACTCCCTTTAAAAGTACAACACAGTACAGTATCAGCAAAAAATCTATCTACATAATGTGGGAGTAGAATCCACAGCCTTCTGCATCAAAAGCAAGTATTCTACCTGTTGTGCTACTAATAACAACACAAACAGACTTGTCATAAGCAGTACTAAACTCTCCCCCTGATGAACTACGCAGAACAAGAATCTGGAAGAAGCCAAAATTTATTTGGGGGGGGGGGTAAAAGCCCAAAACTAGTGACACATTTTAAACATCGCTTGTAAAATCTTAGACAAGTTGCTAGAATAAAATGTTTTGTGTTACCATGCTTTTCCTGAAAGATAACCATTTAAGTTTCAGTCTTCCTATCATTTAGTAACCTAACTGGGGCAATTTCTCACACACCCTCCTGCAGCCGTTAAGAGAGAATAACAGTAGTAAAACTAAATATCCTGCTAAATAAATGCACAATATCTCCTGCAGTCTTTAAGTGAGCCAAGCCGGCTGAAGTCAAGCACAGTTTCTGTTAAGAGTCAAGTGAAGAAACACAAGCTGAAGCACAGATGCAATGTTAAGTTAAGGCATATTGTACATACAATGCTCAGCACACAGTAAAAGTAATAATAAATGCAGTAATGTTCAGCACACAGTAAAAGTAATAAATGTAGGCACTGCAGCTGTTTAACAAATTTCTCCTGCAGCCGTTAACACACACAGTTAAAAAGCTGATGTTAAGCAAAGTAAAATAAAGTAATCACGTAAATTGTTCTGTCTGCCCTGAATCACAGTTTGTTTCTCCTGCCTGCAGCCATTAACACACATTGTCACACAGTTAAGAAGCTGGTGTTAAGCAAGGTAAAATAAAGTTACAATCACATACATTGTTCTGCCTGCCCTGAAGCACAATTTCTGTTTCTCCTGCCTGCAGCCGTTAACACACACTGTCACACACACTATTAAGAAGCTGGTAAGCAAAGTAAAATAAAGTAATAATCATTATTAATCACGTAAATTGTCCTGCCTGCCCTGAAGCACAGTTTCAGTTTCTCCTGCCTGCAGCTGTTAACACACACAGTTAAGAAGCTAATGTTAAGTAAATTAAAATAATCACGTAAATTGTTTTGCCTGCCCTGAAGCACAGTTTCATGCTCTCTTGCCTGCAGCTGTTAACACGCACTGTCACACACACAATTAAGAAACTGGTAAGCAAAGTAAAATAAACTTAAGTAATAATCATTATTAATCAGGTAAATTGTTCTGCCTGCCCTCAGTGCCCTGAAGTACAGTTTCAGTTTCTTCTGTCTGCAGTCGTACACACACAGTTAAGAAGCTGATATTAAGTAATCACTAAATTGTCCTGCTTACCCTGCAACTTGCAGCTGTTAACCATTAAATAAAAAAAGTTAAATTTTTTTCCTGGAGCCGAACCCGGAAAGAAAAATGTGCTTGTCAGGTCTGCCGACGCTGACGTCATCGCACACACCCTGCAGGCGATGACGTCAGGAGTAAAAAAACAAAAGAAACAACGGAAATTCGGAAATTAAAGGGGCCATGTGGGAATTTGTGGCATCCCAATATTTTACCTTCAAAACTGGTATTTACCGAGCAATTTGGTACGGTAGAGAGGTATGTTTAACGCACTGTATAAGCCAATCTAACTTATATTGTAAAACCATCTGCCTAGCTCTTAACCTTCCATCTCTAAATGAGGCACACTAACCAACATAATGTAGAACAAATGGACAAAATGCAGCAAACCTAATAATAGCTCACTAGCAGCTTACAAAATACAATTATGCCTAAATAGAGAGAATGTTTAAAAGCATACATCATTAATTTAACCTGGAAGAGCTCAAGTGAAAAGTGTACATGTAATTAGAAATGAGCACACAAGAATAGTTATGTGCCCTTCAGAAGTGAAGCATTTCAACAAACCTGTATCACCACCATAAATTACATAATTTAATAATAGCTAAACTTATTTTCTATTCAATGTACATTTATTCAGATTATAAATAAAGTATGGTAAAACCGCTCTATATAACAGCCAGTAGAAGTGATACTGACTTGTTATGTTTGATTTTCATATGTAATAAATTCAGCACTGATGCAAATATATTAGCATACACATGCTTTGGATATTTGTATTTCGTGAGTCTTGTCAGAAAAGAAAGAGGTGCTAATGTTAAACTAAAATAAGTTTATCTAGCCCTAAGGGACAAGCCAGAAGCATTGATTTTCTCTGGTATTTTTTGAGTGCTAGCGTCTGGTTAATTATTTTCCTGACAGAACCTTTCCAAAAATATTTGTTCTTCCATAAATTGACAGCAGTACAACTTATTTATATGGTCCAGTTGCGCCAGCATGAGACACCTAACAATAAATATTTTCTGAGGTATAAATCCACATAACACAGACAATAGTACAGAATGTGACAAAGTCAAATTAAAACTTCTTAAAATAAATTGATGCTAGTGATTTTTCTTGATATTCCTCAAAACAAAATTCCATAAATTAATACTAGGCTAACTAGCTTTGTGACCATTCCAAACATTGCCAATTGCACCATGTGAGAACAAACTCTGTGCATTGTGGCTGTAAGGCAAACACCCAAACCATACTGTCATCATCACATCCGTATTATAAACAGAGTGAATATTCTATGAAGTGTATTGCGAACAACAAAATACATACATGGATATTACTACAATATGGCTGTAATCTGTAGCACAGCTTCTAAGCTCCTTATTAGCACCCTTCCACTGTTGCACTTCACAGCTGTACCTACCTGGCAGCTAACCATTACTCGCGGGTGCCGTACAGCCCCTCCAAATAAAAAAAAAAACAACACACATTCACCTCAGAGAACCATTCCAGCAGAAGCATAATTAGTCACTGCTATACCACAACAGATGCACTCACAAATCGGGACACAAAGTAGCCAACCGCAAAAGCCAGGCTAAAACTGCATGACATGTGGAGTGTAATTGCTCATTGGCCACAGGTGTGAGTGTACCTGCGAGTGTGTAGAATGAACCCTGGCTGTAATAGATCATGTGGTGTGAACCCTGACTCTAATAGTTTGTCACTGTTTCTGTATTTCTCTCTCTTTTTTTTCCTCTTAAACTTTAATCATCGTTCCACCTCAACCGCAGAAGAAATACAGGAACCAGTGAAACATAAGGATCACCTCCAAGCATAAAACAAAAGACGGAGCCCAGCCAACCTCAAAAAGCACCTGCTGCATCCCCCAAGGGACAATGAGCCCACAGAAACACCATTTCTCACGTCCGTTGTAACCTAAGGCATAACCAATAGCATATTTCATGTAACTAGCCAACCGTACAGCAGTAGAAAGGAACCAAGAGCAATGCAGGGACTCACAGCAACTAGACGCAACCTTGAGAAACCAATGCCGCCCTATAATACAACCATAACTCTCAACCTCTTAGAGCCCGAATTCTGGACAAAGCCATCAGTAAAAGTGGGACAAAGGCCCAACATATAGGGGCAATGTTTAACTATTGCTCTTACAACTTAGAAAGTTGATAGACTAACAGGCTATCTATTAGCATGAATTTCTGAAGGATATGAAGTCCTAAACTCAAATGTCTGTCATTAATTTCTAACTCTAGTCTTTAACAATTTGCTAATAATTATCCAGAAAACACCATTCAAAGAAAACCGGACCAAACACATCAGGCAAAATTTGAACATCCAGTGCAAATCTGTACAACTGAGAGCTGTAACTACAACACCCTTAAAATTACCACTACTGTTATTGTACTGCTCACCGTGAGGAACAACAACCCCCAGATTTCCTGTTCATCCCTAATCCATCACTCATTAGAGTGCACTCCACAGTTCCTCCTCTTTGCATTGCACTACCTACTTCTAGCAAGTTCACACCAAAATGTGATTGCATACCGAGCTACACTTGTCTAAACCTCTTAAGCCCCTCCCTACCCTTATCTCATTCCCTCCCAATCCTCCCTGCCTCCACCTAATCCTTTCACCTCCCAAACCCACTTAACACCCACTGATCTCAATCTAACCCCTCATGAAGTTGTCCCGGGACAACTTGGTTTATTGCCAGACTTCATTTTTATTTTCCTTTAGACCAGGGTAGCAATTTGCATTAAGTAATAACTGCCACTTCATTTCTCTGAACTCTAACAATGTGTTCACATTTCCAAAGAAATTATATATCTGCTCTAAAATTAAGACTTTAAAAGAAATAAAGTTAGTGCAAGAACAGCTATGTGTAGCAAGTGCATTTTAAAGTCCTAACAGTAGGAATAGGAGAGTCTTTCTTTGCACTGCA
>NC_056748.1:978996713-978999213 GCF_019279795.1 Protopterus annectens | reverse complement strand
ACTGATTGACTCTGCAGAACCATTGTCTGTGTTAGACCCCACTCCATCCACCTATGGCTCACTCCGCTTCCCTACCCTACCCCCAATTCTCAGCCACCCCAGTACTCTTGCCTTTATACCTCCATTAGCTACACCCCATCCTTGTACTTCCAATCACATATTATTACTCATTAGACTAGTACTACTTATCCAATTAGTCCCTGCTAATCACTACAGGACTAACATACTAGCTCTCCTAATGTTCTCTTTACAAATCACTACCACCCTTTTAGAAACATAATCCTTTTTCTTCTTATAATACCCATAGCATCTATGTCTATACACACTAAACTATTACCCTTATATGCACTCCTACCTTTTCTGTCTATATCCTGGAAGTTGTGGCTCTCTTTTTTCAGTTAATGCTTGTTAGAATTTAGTGCTTGTTAGAATTCCTGCATAGCCAGTGATAAGTGGGGGTAGTTTCACTTCATTGATATGTGGTTTCTGCCTTATATTAGTGGTACATTTTGGATTATTTTCTGCTTAAACTCTGAGCTTTGGCCAGCTAAGACCTACATGCAATCAACTGGACGTATAAGTGAATTTAAGTAAATCTTTATCTGCACTTTTTTCAAATAATACAACATTTAAATTGATTTATTTGTGTTGCATTGAATACTATCTAGCTGGACGTTGTGGCTCTGTTTTTTTCAGTTAGTTACCCACCCACCTTCCCTGCTTTTGTTTTGGTGTTAATCTTGGTGGCTTTGAAACTGCCCACCCCTCTTGTAAATTTGCATTTGGATACTCCTCCTGGGCCCATCTCATTTGTTCACTCAAAAAAAAAAAATTGCACTTTATTCATCTGCTTTTTCTGTATTTGTGTTTCTTCCTACATTATGACTTTATTTTGCTTTTGCATCATCTTAAAAGTACTCAAATGTATTTATTACTGCTTGGTGTAACTATCATTCTAAGCCTGTTGGTTTAAGCACTTTGGCTTCAGACCAGTTGTTTAACATTAAGAAGTTTTGTGGTCTGCACTGTTGTGGCAGGACAGGTAGCTTACATCCTTCTAAGTTGGGAACTGCTGATTGAAGGCTCAGTGTCCGTTATTCTAAAAGTGTATTAGTTCTGGTTTAAGCACTTGGGCTTCAGGCCAGTTATTTTACATTAAAAATGTTTGTGGTCTGCACTCTTGTGGGAGGAGAGGCTGGACTCTGCCCTTCTGAGCTGGGAATTTCTGGTTAAAGGCTTATAGTGCCTGCATATTTGAACTGTTTCTTACTGAAATTGGTGCACCTTGTTTGCTGTAGCATAGACTAGATCCAGGCCTGCTGAAGCTAGCTTTGTTTGTATAACTTGAGCACTATTCCAGGCCTTCTTAAAATTATTCAATTGTATTTATTACTGCTTGGTAGTAACCTGATTAAAGTGTAGCTATCATTCTAAGCCTTTTGGTTTAAGCACTTGGGCTTCAGACTAGTTGTTTTACATTAAGAAGGTTTGTAGTCTGCACTGTTGTGGCAGGACAGGTAGCTTACATCCTTCTAAGCTGGGAACTGCTGATTGAAGGCTCAGTGTCTGTTATTCTAAAAGTGTATTAGCTCTGGTTTAAGCACTTGGGCTTCAGGCCAGTTATTTTACATTAAGATGATTCGTGGTCTGCACTCTTGTGGGAGGAGAGACTGGACTCTGCCCTTCTGAGCCAGGAATTTCATGTTAAAGGCTTATAGTGCCTGCATATTTGAACTGTTTCTTACTGAAATAGGTGCACCTTGTTTGCTGTAGCATACACTAGATCCAGGCCTGTTGAATCTAACTTTGTTTGTATAACTTGAGCACTAATCCAGGCCTTCTTTTTTGGATAAGGTTCCCCTGCACCTCAGTGGCATGAGTGTGCAGTTAGAATTTGTCTGATTGAAGACTACAGGAACATGGCTCAGTTTTGAGATTTTTTACTGGTTAATTGGGTAATTTGTTTAAAAGCCTAGTCTGATTGCTTGTAGTCATCTAAAGCTCTTTTAATTGTATTTTTTACTGTTTGTAGTCGTTCAAAGCTGTTTAAGTGTATTTTTTACTGTTTTTGCCTTATCTTTTCAAAAATAAATTTTTCCTTGTTTCCCACCTTTCTAAGCTAGTACAGTCCAGTTTTTAGGCTAGTGCTGAATTCAGGACTGTGTTACAATTTTCTGAGTTGCCCATACCTTACTTGGATAAAAGGAGGTTTCTCTGTTCACCTGTGAGAGAGAGAGCCTTGAGCAGCCAACTGTCCCTGGAGGAGTGGTTCCTGCCCAGAAGTTAGTAGTTTATAGGCCATTTTGGGCAAATTTCTCTTTCATTTTCCTGCTGTAAAACCACGTTTGCACAGTTTTGCATATCTGGGCAGCGCTAGTTAGCTAGGGCTAAATTTATCCCAGCTCTACCAAGTCTCTTCTTCAGTTTTTCCCTTGAAAGTAGTCTAACTCTCAACCTAAGCAATTAAAAAGCATCCTACAGTCCAGCACTTGCTCAGACC
>NC_056748.1:978841713-978969213 GCF_019279795.1 Protopterus annectens | reverse complement strand
GAGCAGCATGTAACATCAGATAGAACAGGACCAGGAACAATAACATCTACCACAGTCTCTACACAGGCCAAGGTACATATTCACTATACACACACTGTCGACAGTTACCAGACTTACACATACCTCAGTACTGTACACACAACCACAGAATGCCCAGACTATGTCCTCAAATATAACCCCTACTATACATAACATGTGTAGCAGTCTGATATCTCACTAGCTTGTTATCAGATATGCTGTCAATGACTATGGTGTACAGAACATATGCACCCCCTACTGAATGACATATGTACAAAGGTTGACAGAGTTGTGGCTGAAGGCACAAACACAGGGTCAATATTGACATGTCGCTGTAATAACCTCATGCATTTACTGTCGTAACAGGGATTGTTGCACCATATGTCCTGTGAGGGATATGACGTCAATAACTCTCCCGGGTGTCACCATCTACTGACTGTAATCCTCACACTACCTTCTGCAGTTGAGAGATAGGTGCTCTGTGGGTAACACAAGGCACCGCACACTGCCCAGTCTGCTGATGACCCTACAGATGGGGATTCCCCATAAACATAGCACTGACATGACATGGATTTAAACATGCAGGACAGCCATATCCATACACACCCTGTTAAACCAATATTACCCCAACTGCAGTATAGCAGCACTTACAGTCTGTAGTCAAGACAGGCACATCCCCCTCCTGTGTGTTGGCCTGTTTCCACAGTGTATGTTGTCAGACATATGTCACCAATCCATCTGTGATGTTTGCCAAACAACAGATCTAGTTCCTGCTCACAGTGAGTGAAATGGCCCAACACCAATATGATGTTCCTGGGAATTGGGGTGTGTTCCCATGGAATTGGCTATGGGAATGTTACCACAGCTGTTCCACATGCAATCAGGTAGAGGAGTGCTGTAATTTGAGCAGAGGCCATCAGCTGTGTATGAGCATCACTGAAAATACTCATGCCGCTGCCTATGCCAAGCAGGTGTAAATCTCCACCTCCACCAGAGAGGGTGTGAGAGAGGCAGACAGAGGCAAAGATAATCCAGGGGTGGGTTGGGAGAGTAAAATGTAAGCATGTTTGTGTCACACACCTATCAGTCCAGGGTATCAAACCTCTGACTGACTATGTACTGATATCACATCTGTTATCCCTGCATGGTGGATATTGTGATATATACTAGGGGCACCATATAAGAGAATTGCAAAACCCACTCAACATTGAGTCCAGTTGTTACACACTCACAACCACCTCCACATAGGACACGTCTTTCAAACATCGACACATTAAGACACACACCTGGGATTAGACCTTCTACCTAACTAGTTGTTACACTACAGCACTACGCAATTATAGAACGCGCCACGGAGATTACTGGAGTACTCTTTCCCCATAGGTTTATTTCACAGTGAGTGACATCAGCAGGAGTGACAAAGTAGGGCGAATGAGTTGTAGTGAGTTTGACTAGCCAAACATACATTGGTCCCTACACAGGCATAGGAACAGACACAAAAGCATCCACAACTCCAAAAACTCCACAAACCCATGCAAACCTGCTTACAACTGCTTTAAAGTGCCTTAATCACTCTGTATCCATCAGCCCTTGTACTGCCTCACAACAAAATAAACCACTTCTGCTAGGCTTGAACCTATGACCATGCACACCCTAGACAAAGTCATGTACCACTAAGCCATGACAGATGCACAGAAAGTCAATGTTGTCAGAAACATATCATCCAGTCCTGTCATGCAGCAGTACAGAGAATGTATACCAACACCTAGATATCTGTGTGTGTAACCATATTAAAATCTGAACAGATACAACATATCTATATGTATGTATATACATATATATATATATATATATATATATATATATATATATACACACACACACATTTTGTTCTCCTAATTCTATATACATATATATCACTATATATACACATATATACATGCATATGGCTAATTCGACACATATATGTGTCTACCCCTATATGTCTACATATACACAGCATGTTACATATGTGTACACAGGTATATATATATCTATGTAGGTATATACGGACATAGTTATGAATATTTTTTCATATATATATATATATATATATATATATATATATAGGTATATATGGCCATACATCTGTAGACAGCAATGGCAGATTAACAAATATACGTGTCCACATGCACTGTTCATGGGGTTGATAGGCCCCACACACTATACTTGTTGTACAAATAGGCAGCCCCCTCACACCCAACCACATGCGCCCTGCAATACACTACCAAGTACAGTCTGCCTCTCATAGGACATGTAATATGTGGAAGCCATCAACAACCCCAGGATACAGATACACAGACAGAGATATGCAGATACGGATAAATATATATATATATATATATATATATATATATATATATATATATATATACACATGTGACTACACATACACAGCAGAAATATGAATATGAACAGTAAGATACATATGTAGGAGGTGCACACAATATGGAACAGCCACTATGCCTACAGTTAACACCTGAACAACTGAACACTGTATGAGCCACCCATACAAATGTCTATCATTGTCTGCAACATCTACCCATCGAAAGGTCATACGAAAGACACCACACATAGGCTTGCATAAATGGGAATCCGTTAATTGTGTACCATAAAAGTTCTATATGCCATGTCATATAGCTGTTCAGATACTGATAACCATATAAACAGATTACTGTAGCTGTGAAACAGTTATACTGATACGGTAGTCTGGAAAGGTTCACAAATGTTGCTGTCCAGGCCAAGCCCTTCAAATTGTACAATAATGGAGACAGATTGTGCCACAGGATACCAATCAACAGTATGTACTGCAGGTGTGTCGTTCAGCAATCTCTATTCACATTCTGTACAAACTCAGTAGGAGTTAAAAGAATGGTAAAATGGGTTGTAACTGGTACATAACAAGGCATACCTGACACCATCATGAGCACACCGACAAACCGAAAAGTCTGTATGGCAGGGGGCAGTAGCCTTGCAATAGCCCAAGTAATGTGAGTAATGTCAATATAGCTGATGTATACGGTACTGTACATCCAGAAACCTTGTGGCAGCTCACCCCTGATACCCCCACATTTTGTAACAGCCTAGATCATTTATGGTGCTCACCACCAAGACTCATTACTCCAGGCCCATATACCACTGTTACATACACTGGCCTCTGGAGTGCATAAGGACATGTAGAGATATTGGCCAATATATGTGGGATTCCAGACACACCTGTACAGTCCAGAGGTATACACATAATCCCTTAGTCCACAACATGTGTACTAGGCCTGACAATATGGATGTAGACAGCCATGTAGATGGGTATAACACATAATGACTAGTATACATTTGCCACCATTGGTTTTGGATTCACACACTCCTGTCTGGCCTGATACATAATGACTGCTGGTACAGGGGTGCCATGGACACATACTGCCCACTAGACAATGACATACATCTGTACAGCATCTCACTGCTCTGTCTGACATACATGAGTTTTAAGGAAGGCCCGGCAGCAGTACATCTGGCAAGTATCTGCACATGACATCTCAGTGGGTAAGTACACTAAGCTGCTAGGCATGTAACCATGCACAGTGCAGGCTACAGCAGACTGGCTCAACACTGGCCTACATCTCGTATGGGGGGAATGCACATGTACCTGCATATATAGCAGGCTCAATGACCATGTCACAGCACAAGGTGTGATACACCTGTGTGGCATTGCATAACCACAACCAATGTGAACACAGCCAAAGCCACATATGGTAAGCTAGCATAATATTACAGTAGATGGACTATCGGTTCTACACCATCCTCATATGTGCCACTCACAGAATGTCCCTACATATACTGAGCTGCTACCCAGTTTGGTCTGATGGCTGTCTGTGGTATGGGACATGTGAGTATGGCCCTACAAACATGTATGGCAAAATTGTACCATACAGTGGGGCAGCATGTAACATCAGATAGAAGGGGTGCTAGAGCAATGACATCTACCACAGTCTGTACACAGGCTAAAGTACATATTAACAATACACACACTGCCGACATTCACCATCACTACGCAGGCCTCAGTACTGCACAATCATCCACAGAATGTCCAGGTGATGTCATGAAATATAACCCCTACAGTACATAACATGTGTAGCAGTCTGAGATATCACTGGCTTGTTATCAGATATGATGACACTACTTATAGTGTACAGCACATATGCACCACTTCATACATGACATATGTACAACGGTTGACAGAGGTTTGTGTGACAGCAGATATACAGGGCCAGTATAGACATGCTGCTGTGATAACCTCATAAATTTACCATTGTAACGGGGTTTGTTGCAACATATGTCCTATGAGGGATATGAAGTCAGTAACTGTCACAGCCTTCACCGTCTACAGACTGCATTCCTCACACTACCTTCTGCATTCCACAGATAGTTGCACCGTGGCTGACACATGAAACCAAAGGCACAACACTGCCCAGTCTGCAGATGACCCTGCGGATGGGATCCCTCATATACATGGAACTGACAGTCATATCCAGACAAACACTGTTAAACCAACATTACTCCGCATGCAGTATAGCAGCACTTACAGTCTGTAGTCTTGTCAGGCACATTCCCCTCCTGTTTGTTGCCTCCTTTCTACAGTGTATGTTGTTAGAGGTAAATCCCCACTCCATCTGAGATGCTGTTTGCCAAACAACAGATCAAGTTCCTGCTCACAGTGACTGAAAAGGGCCAACACCACCATGTTGTTCCTAGGTATTGGAGTGTGCTTTCATGCAATTGGCTATGGGACTGTTACCACGGCTGTTCCACATGTAAACAGCTAGAGGAGGGCTGCAATTCGTGCAGAGGCCACCAGCTGATCATGAGCATCACTTAAAATAAACATGCTGCTGCCTAAAATACACCAGAGCGGGAGTGGGGGAGGCAGGCAGAGGCAAATACATGTCAGGGAGGGGAGGTAGAGTAAAACAGAAGCATGTTTGTGTCACACACCTACCAGCACAGTGTATCAAACCCCCAACAACTATGAAGTGCTATCACAGTTCGATGCAGTTATTGGATGTGCCACATGGGTTACCTGCTGTAGAGCACTCAGAGCATATATGTGATGGTGAGTGACATCAGCAACAGGGATACGGTAGATATACGGTAGGTGACGTACACGTGCCTGACTTCATGAACAGCTGCCAGTGTCAAAACAGGCACACTCACACAGGGATGCACACACATTGACACACTTGGCAGGGCCAGGAGTGCAACTCATCACTAGTGGGATTGCCACAACACATCAATGTACAGGTAAAACATGCACCACACAGATTATGCAGAGGTCGTATGGGCATAGAGTATGATGAGGTGTCAGACATCAAACAGCATGCTTCAGTATGCCCTGGGGGTTGCAGTGACTGCAGATGCAGTCAGATGCACCATACAACACACACACGAACACACAGGGTGCCAGTTCTGACATGCATGGGTGCATGTCTGCATGGGTGCATGGTGGTCAACTGTGCCAGCAGGCTGTACAAGGATAGGGGATGGGTATACCTTGGCATCAGGCCACATGACAATGGTCTGCATTGTGTCTCAGGCCTGTAGTTTCTGCATTTGCCCACACAGGTGAGTATTGCATCCCCCATCCAGTCACCTGCATGACTATTGTGTGTGGCCAATGCTGTGCATCACTTGCCATGTATGTGTTCCTTACTCCATGACATGGATGGTGTCTGGGATGTGCACACCTCCCACATGCATGTACAGTGACATGTGGAACTGTACCTGGGGTGTCTGGCCCATGTTGTGAACACAGATTATTATCAGATGTGCAAGTCTTGCCCACCTGTGGCAGGTTTACCCTGCATCTATATTGATAGCATGCTAACAGCATTCCCTGATGTCAGTGTCATCTGTCCATACAGGGCATGTTATCAAGCATGGTATGTCCATTGGGAGTCACATGTGAAGGCACCACGGGTGGTGCAGGTATCCATTTGGGAACATGGTGGAGGTGCACTGTCTGCATGTACGTGCATATTGGACAGATGGGCAGGGTGACATACCCTCTGTAGCCCACTGCTATCACTGCAGAGTTACTATCAGTGGCCAATATGCAGTATACTACCCACATATTGGCTGTTGCCTAGGCATGTGTGTGCATATGACACATGGGTTGTGAGTGTGCTCTGGGTAATAGTGAGGTTGCTAACTGTGATTGGCTGGCCTTGATATCACATGTCTGGGTATGGCTTTGCACCCCAGCCTCTCAGCTAATTTACATCTGTTATCCCTGTATGGTTGACACGGTGATAGGGCCACCATAAAAAACTGAGCAAAACCCCCTCCACATTGGCCACAGGTGTCACACACTCACAACCACCTCTACACAGGATACAAGTTACACACACATACCTGTCATGTCTGAGAGTAGAACCCCTACCTAACTAGTTTATTACATTACATTACTATGCAGTTATAGTACACGCCATGGACATTACTGGAGTACTTCTTCCCCAAAGGTGTATTTCACAATGTATGACATCAGCAGGGTTACCAAAGTAGGGCATTTCAACTGTACTGTGAGTGACTAGCCTAAAATGCATTGCTCCCTACACAGACAGTGAGACACACACAAAACATCCACAACTGATGTGTGGGTATAGAACCCCTGACTGAGGTCTATATTACACTATAGCATGGAGCTGTTATAGGATGCACCGCAGGAATTACTACAGAAATCCTTCCCCAAAGGTGTATTTCACAATGAATGACATCAGCAGGATTGCCACAGTAGGGCATTTGAAATGCACTGCGAGTGGGTAGCCTATAATGCATTGCTCCATACACACACATTGAAACACACACAAAACATCCAGAACTGCCATGGGTGGAGATGGAACCCTACCACAGTTCTAAATCACACTACAGCAGTATGCAGTTACAGGACGCGCTATGGAGATTACTGGGCTACACTCTTCCCAGAAGTGTATGTCTAGGTGAGTGACATCAGCAGCCTTGCCAAGTTCAGTATATGAATTGTACAGAGTGTGAGTAGCCTATAAAGCATTGCACTCTATTCAGTCAGACAAGCACACGCAGATTCACACACAAACGCACACTCACACAGTTGCCAAGTCTGGGGTTAGAACTACTACCTAACTAGTTTATCACTAAGCAGTACGCAGTTATGGGACGCGTCATGGAAATTCCTGAGCTACAGCTCTCATAAAGGTGTATTTCACATTGGATGACTTCAACAGGCTTGTCATAATACTACTATGGGGAGGGCGGTGTGTGCATGGGCCATAACCCATTCATGTAGGGGTTGACATGCCACATGCGGGCACACACAGGGTCATATGTCACAGGTATGTGTATACAGCTACTAGATGACTACTTCCTTGTACAGTCATGTTGCACAGCTGGCACGAGCACCACATAGTCTGCCATGCTGACAGATGCTGACAGCTAGTATCTGCAGTGAGTGACATCTGCACCTCATGTGTTTGTGGCCCTTTGGCTGTGTGCTGGGTGGGACAGTCCCGGATGGGTCTTTGTCATGGTGACCCTCTTCCATACATCTATGTCCATCTACCTTTGGCTTATTATAGTGTGTTGTCCTTACATATATGTCTGTATTCCTATCCACTGTGTGTGCAAGGCAGGAGTGGTGCATACTGACATGTGTCTGCACTAAGAACTGCGACTGCCAGATATGTCTGGTCCACTGGTGTTTGCAGACATGGCCTTCATGTGTTTAAGTGTGTGAGCATGCTCAGTATGACCTCTCAGTATGTTCTTGACTGACATTGCCTTCATTCCTTTAGGTGTGTGAGCATTCCCAGTATGGCCATCTCTATTGCATGTGTGGATCAAATCCAGGTTGTTTGTACTGCGGTGCTGACCAACAGGTAGCATGCTGTGTCTGCAGGGTATCCATCGGTCATTTGGCATGAATTGTTGCTACATTTCTGCATAGTCCGGGGGGGGGTACCTGACTGTTTCTACATTTCTACACAGGAGTGGGGGGGTGGGTCACACCTGACTGTTACTATAAGTGTACGTAGGATGGGGAGGCACATCTGACACTTTTACACATTTGCTAGGACTGTACTGGTATGTCAGGTACTCCATTTCAGTCTGTAGTCTTACCTATTGTGCTGGCTAGAGGCATACCAGTGTACTACAGATCCTAGCTTTCACTGCCTACATATTAGTTTCTGACTTCCTAGCCTTCACATCTTACATCCAACTGCCTGGCCTGCTGTAGTCTGTCTGTGTAGGCCTGGGGGGGTTATACATAAGGCTCATTCAGAGACCATAGTACAGAATTTGTTTGTCTTTGTCTACACCTATCATGCTGGCTGTAACTGTTGTTGGGTATGTGACCCCCCACCCCAACTGGCATGTGTGAGTCACTTACCTTGTGGGTGTCCCAGTACTGAGGGTGGTGCTGCAGGCCTGCCTATGTCAGATGCACAGAGTACACTCCCTATACATGGTTGAGCACAGGTAGTGTCATGTTTGGCATCCTTTTTACTGTATGTGTGAGTCAGAGAGAGGTGACATTCCCTGGGTCCCTACTGTGTCAGTGCATGTGTTATGAGTTGCCTCTTTGCCAAGGCTAGGGCATACTGGGCAAGCCTCCTTCTGCCTAGTGGGGCAGGCTCAGGTTGTTCCTCCTCTGAGTCACTCTGTGCCTGTGCAGGCCTTGGCAGTGGTGGAGGGCTGTGTGGCCCTGCCCCATGCTTTTCCTGCTGCAGCTGTTTCCATGGGATCATATTGTGTAGCATGGCACATACAAGGACAATTTGGGTACATGTAGTTGGTGAGTACTGCAAGGCTCCACCAGATGTGTCCAGACACTGGAACCGTGACTTGAGCATCCCAAACACACATTCTATTATGATGCATGTTTGTGTGTGTGCCTCATTATGAAGTTCTTGTTCGGGTGTGTGTGCATTTCTGATGGGTGTCATCAGCCATGGCTCCAGTGCGTATCCAGCATCCCCCACTAGGTGACCATAAGGGATGTCCCCATTGGCAAATCTCTGGTACAGCTGCATCAGATGCCAGATGTGGGAATTGTGGTAGCTTCCAGGGGAAGCCAGCACACACATTCATTATTATGCTCTTGGCATCGCACACCACCTGGCAGTTGATGGAGGGGAAGCCCTTGCGATTGATGTAGACCCTACCCCGCTCACCGGTTGGTGCTTTGATGCATATGTGCATGCAGTCTATTGCACCCACTACCTCAGGGTATTCTGCTATTTGATGGAAGAGAAGCATATTGCTGGCCAACGCCTCACGGGTGATGAGGAAATATACGTGCTCACCGACATGTGCTGACATGGTATCCAGGAACTGGTGGAGTACCCTGTATGCTGATGCCTGTGAGATCCCCATCATATCCCCAGTTGGCCTTTGGAAGGTACCTGTAGCTAGTATTCATAGGCCTACACATACCTTGGTATCCACTTGGATGGGTTGCCCTCTGTTATTTCTGTGTGAGGCATGCCAGCACAGCTCAACAATCTGCTGTAGGAGGTCCCTGTCCACCCTATAGTGCTCCACTATCTCCAGCTCATGTAGCCCTTGGTAGGTTACCCTGGCTCTGTACACTCTTCTCCATCTCCTCACTGTGGGTTGCTCAGCAGCATTCACATCCTCACCACCCTCAGCCTCTTGCACATGCTGGTTTATGATAGCAAATGCAGCCCCTAACATTTTTTCTCTTGCTTTCATTTTGTAAAATTTCCCCATTTGTATAAACTGGTGGTACAGAGTTATTGGGAAAAACAAAGGTGAAAGGTGTTTGCATTGTTTATAGTGGTGTGTTGGGCTGGGCTGGTCTGCTGCCTGTGTGATTGGCTGCTTTTGATACATTTCACCTGTCCGCTAAACTAATTCTCCTTGGTTACCTTCCTATTGCTCTTTTCCCCTCACACTGCCTTCCTGTTTAAGCCCGAGGGCACGCCGCGCAAATTGAGGGCTCAGTTGTGCACAGAGCTGCTATTTCCTGTTTTAACTTCTTTTTTCTTCCTGTAAAACCCAGTGCACGGCATGCACACCCGCTTACACTTTGTAAAGAGTGCTAGGCAGGTTTAGACACACCCCTAGCTTAGCTGTGCTAAGCTAGGAGCAATCCCGAGCCACTGGACTCCAATCCACTTACAGTATGCCGACAGCCCCCCCATGATGTCACCTATATCCTAGTCTTGCACCCAGCTATTCATACTCTTACAATGATGGGACCTGTCTCACATGCTGGGCAAAACTGGGATTCACTATCCTTCCCGTCATTTGCATAGGATTGCCTGCTAATGCATAGTTACATGTCCCACACTGAGCCTCCCCCCTTAGCAACCACTACTCACTGGCCAGGTTGTCTTCTGCCTGCCATTGACTTGCAAGGCAGAATACTGATTTTAGTTAGAATGCCCATTTTAAGTTTATTTTCTTATTTTCCCCCAATCACGTTTGCGCACCGCTGCCCTATGCTTAAACAGCTGAGATCTGCAAAAAAAAATTATACGGTTTTTTTGCATTTTTTTTTATTGTTTGCAATGCCAATGGCCTTCTACTTCACCATTGGCATGCTTGCTCAGTTATATGCGGCCTTTATTTGGAGCTGTCATAGCTCCATTTTTGATTTTGCAGAAATGTACTCGGTTAGTAACCAAGTACATTTCTGCAGATTGCACTAGTCTTGCACGGACTTTTGCAAGCTTCCTGGATTGCAAATTCACCTCATTTGCATGGATATCTCCTGCAAATTTTGTGATTTGCATACCAGGGCTTAGTCCGTGCAGGATTAGTGCTGGAGCTCTTGTGCACATCCCTGCCTGCTGTTCCTGGATCGCACGGCAGACATATTGCCTGTATGGGCTCCTGCACTCATCTTGCACTCCGTGCAAGCTTTTGAGAATCCGGGGAAAGTTGTTCTCTAAAATTATTTCCATAAATTCAGTAATGATCACAACCTCATAACTGGAAATAAATTGCAGGTGAAAAGTGCTTCTTCAAAAATCTTAACCCTGTTCCGTTGGGATACAGGTGAAAAGGTGCATGATATCCATAGTCAAGAACCCATCATTTTTCTGCCATATTGTATTGTCAGTTTTACCAAGAAAATCCCAAGAGTCTTTCAGTATATGGGAGATGATAGCCAAATGTAGCTTTAACTTCTTGTCTATGTAAACTGCTAAGGGATATGTTTTAGAATCCTGGGCAACCACAATGGGTCTAAAAGGGTCCTTGTGTATCTTTGGGATCCCAAAAATAGTTGGGATCAAAGACCTTGAGTTTAAAAAAATTGTACTCGGGTTTTGAAATCTTACCTTGAAAAAAAACATCCTCCAGTTCTAAATAAATCTTAGCCACAGTTATATTCACTTTATGATGAAGACACTCCCAAGTATCCAAGAATAAAGAATCTTAAAAAGTTAAAAACAACTACACCACCCCTTTGTCTGGTTTTATGAAGAGTAGGGATCTGTGCCTCATCAGAGCTCCCAAAAGAATGTGCTGATCACTCGAGAGGTTCTCCTTCAGAAATCTATTTCTACCTTGATCAAACTTATAGGCATCCACTATACAAGCCTTTTCAAAACATTCAATGAAATGGGTGTAGTGGGGATAAAAAATGCTCTTCCCTGAGTGACTAATCAAACTTGTATGCAAATTATACCAGGTTGCTCTTGGCCTATCCAATGATAGCATTACAAACATGTTAGTGTTGTAGTATGGATAACTAACAATAAGATAATATGACTGGCTAATCGCATTCTTTATTGTACTGTCCTGCCATCCAATCAGATGATGATATGAAAGGTCAGCCATGGTCAAACTGGAATGTTTCACTAGCATATAACAGATATGCCACTCTATCCTAATAGTATGCAAGCCACAAGCATCTCAGCACCCCCTTTTCACTCACTACAGTGATTTGCTGTTTAGTTAGGATTTTTTCTTTATACAGTCAGCTACATATTGCCACTAGCAGAAAACTGCTAACAATTGAGTTCAGTGCTAACCTAAACTCCGTTCGCATATATTAATTAAAAGAGGTTTATTATGATGAGGCAACATCATGTGTTAATCTCCAAATCCAGACTGAACCAACTACAGACAACAGCATTGGTTCTATCCTCCCCCATAAACGTTTGCATGGCTCTACTGTTTGTTCCAAGTTCTATCCTATTGTATGTTCATGTAAATAGCATTTATAACAAGATAAAATGTGGTTTAAAAGTATTTTTCTGCCATAAAAAATCAATAGCATTGTTACTAATGGCTAAGTCTCTGAGTTCTTATTCTATTCTGCATGTATTTACTACCATTTTAACAGCTATGACTAATAAGTTGCTAGATAAATTACAAATTTGGCTAAAATGGAATAAAAATTCTATCACAAACAGCTAGTTGACTCCTGATTAATGCTGTGTGTTATTGATTTACCAGAACCAAAGCACAGTTGGAGTATCAGAATTGTTTAATCAAAGCTCACCACTGTGGCTTTTGCCCTTTTCAAATAATAAGAATCAGGAGCATAATCTTTGACTGGAATAGATACCACTGAGGTATAACCTTTCAGATGGGTGAATACCACAGGACTCTGTTGACCCCTAGCCAGACGAAGACAAAACTGACAGATGTAAAATTAGTTTTCCATGCTTAGTACAGTAAACTGCTGCATGTACATGTTTCTACTAATGTTTCGGCTGCAAGTACTCTTTCTTAAGATTTCATGTACTCTGTTCAAAGCCAACTGTAGCAAGTCTTTGTTAAGAAAAAGATAATTTTGTTAATCATCTTTCGATTTTTTACTTGCTCTATAAAACATTGACAGCTATTAACATTATCATTGTGAGATTCTGATGTTAAAACAATGAGGATTCTTGTTTATGCTACTAGGCGACACCAGATCAACTTATATTCTTTAAAGAAATCTAAGCACTGTGAATATTGTTTCTCTAGATTTTCTATGCAATATCATATCAGATGTCTAACAAGCTTTATTAGCAGGATATGAAAATGAAGATGTTTGTATTTGATTTTTTACTTCTATACCTTGCCTTGCTTATTAGTAGACATTGTTACCTACAATGTCAAAGTATTCAATATATGTAATTAAAAACATTATTATTGCAAGCTCAAAACATGCTTCCCGAGCATGCAATGATTATGAAAGTCCTATGATTCACTAATGTTCACATCTGCAAGTAGTCCAAAACTGTTGTACTTCCCCAGTGCTTGCTGCTGGTATTCGTGGTTCTCTGGGTAGTTATATCCATATATGCAGTAGCGATCGTCTGTTTTTATTTGTTTGTTTGGCTTGCTTTGCTATACTCTCCTTGAATATTGTTGATCTGTCTGCATTTTATTCTGAAGTTAAGTTTTTTATTTAAGGTTTGATTACTTCTATTTTTATCTTACTCTTATATTACATTTTTTAAAGTTTTTTGTTTTGTTGGAGTTTTAAGAGGTCTTGGCTAGGGTTAGATAGAAAAGTTAGCAATTAATTCTTATGCAAACAGTGAATAACATTAGCTAATCAGTAGGAGGAGCTGAGAAATAGCATTCCTCATTTAGCTAGACATATCTCTATTTAGCTGGAGTCCTTGTTTGGCTTGCTTGATGTACTCTACCTGGATATTGCTGATGTCTGTCTGCATTTTATTTTTCACACTTACCAGTACAGCTGTTGTTGTATTCTTAAACTTGGAGGCTTTTGAGTTGCCCTTCCCTACTATAAATCTGATTTTGAATACTCCTCCCAGTCCCATCTCATCAGCTCATTCTTCTGAATACAGAGAGATCATCTGGGAAGGCCCACCCCATTAGTTTGTTAACCTTGAATTATCTTCTGTTTCTTCGCTTCCCATTTAACTTAAAAAATGCAATTTATTCAGCTGATTTTACTCTATTTCTGTTTCTTCCTACTTTATTACTTTATTTTGCTTTTGCTGCTTGGTCTTAAAAGTGTTCGCTTGCATTTATTATGCTGCATTTCTTACTGCTTTTAATAGCCTGATTAAATTGTAACTGTTGTTCTAAGCCTCTTAGTCTTGGTTTAAGCACCTGGGCTTCTGGCTAGTTGTTTTACATTAAGAAGGTTTGTGGTCTACACTCTTGTGGGAGGAGATGGTAGCCTCTGCCCTTCTGAGATAGGAGTTGCTGATTGAAGGCGTATCATGCCTGCCTATTTTAACTGTTTTTTTTCTGAAATTATTGCACTTTGCTGTAGCATAGACTAGATTTAGGCCTGCTGAATCTAGTTCTGTTTGTATACCTTGAGCACTAAACCAGGCGTCTTTTGTTGGAGAGGATTCCCCTACACCTGCCAGTGTTTGCAGTTAGAACTCATCTGATTGAAGGCTGCTGGAACAGGGCTCAGTTTTGAGCTTTTTTATTGGTTAATTTGTTTAAATCCGTTTTCTCTTGTTTTCTACATAAGCACATCATTTGTGCAAGTTTGCGCATTATGCACTGCCGTGCAGCATTGGGCACTGTTGGCGGTTATAGACACAAACACTTCTGCCTTCGAATTTTCTCTTAGTACTCTGCTGGTGCTTCATTGGTGAGTTCTCATGATTGCCCCTCACTTTCAGGGGATACATTCAGCAAAGCTACTGAAGTACCAGCACAGACCCTACCCACTAGCCCTTTGTATTTTTTGTCCACTTCTCCTGTCCTCTACTTTACCTGGTCCTTCCTGTCCTCCTCCAGTTTTCTGACCACATCAACTTACCTAGCATTATGGATGGACAGTTCCCCACAGTTTCTCCTGCCAGTCGTTGACATGGGCATCCTGAGGCAATGTAACAACCGCCTCATGTACACTGACAACCCACTTCTAGTCCACACAAATTAATTATGTGAAAGATGCATCTATATCAAGAACCTAGACTCTAGGCTCTCTCTCACCAATCAGTTCATCTGAAACTAAGCAGGTTGTCAGCATGCATACCTCACCTCCTGCACCTACCAAACCAACAACACATAAACCTACATGTGTGAAGGTCCTTACCAGAAGCTTGCCTAAACATCAGAGACCTCCCAAACACAAACACAAGCATGATTCACATAATACATCCTCAGCTGAACATAGTACACAAAATATATCACTTGCCAGTGTGTCACCAGTTAAGCTCCTAAGGCATAACACAAAAACAAACATCATAGTCATAGGCCACTCAATTGTGAGAGAGACCGATGTCCCTCTCTCCAGGTTGGATAAGGAAAAAGTCACGGTCAGCTGTCTGTCAAGTGCTAGGATCCATCATATCATGCACACACTCAAGTCTCAAGAACAGGAACTGTTATGTCTCCATCATAGTCCATGTTGGTGTGAATGACTTGAGATGTACCTCATTGGACTATATGAAAAGAAACCTGACTGAGGTCTCTGATTATGTGTCTCAGGCAGGTATGTCCCTAGCCTTAAACAGCATTTTACCTTCACCTAGGATGATAACCTCAGTACAAACAAAAAATGATTGAATGACATCAGAAACTAAGCCAACTGAAGTCAGAGGGGATCCAGTATCTGTCAGCCTGGAATGACATGTTGACAGACCTTGATGCTTTGCCAGAGATGGTTTTCATCTGTTACCCCTGGGATTTCATTTACTGGCTAAGGCTCTTTCCACCCCCTTAGTGTTTTTTTTAAGGCAATGTCACAAGAACAAAATTCCCTCTAAAAACAACCTCAAGGCTATGCTGCTAAACGCTCGGAGTCTAAACCAGAAACTACACTCAATGGAAGCACCTTGGAAGATGCTGACATTTGTACAGTCACTGAGACCTGGTTTAAGGCTGCAGACAGCACCCCAGCTATAGCAGGTTGCATTTCCTTCCACACGTTCAGACCACAAACTGAAGGCGTGAGAACTAAAGGAGGTGATTTATCAGTATTCATTAAAGATAAATACACTTCTAGAGTGGTTAAACATCACACTTCCCTTGAATTACTTTAGGTGCAATTGACTGTTGGTAAGACCCCTCTTCAGGTCATTGCCAGTTATAGGACCCCCTCCATGAATCAGGACATCCAGTCAGCCTACTTGGATCTACTTGAGTCAATCAAGATACAACCGACCACCCTGGTTTTGGGTGACTTTAATTACCCATCCATTGACTGGGTAAATTATGTGTGTCCTAACTCACTTTCCTGAAGGTTGCTGGAATTCTTTAACTCCAATGCCCTACCAGCTCATTGACACACCCACAAGGGGCTCAAACACCTTGGATCTGGTGCTCACCAACAAGGGGAACCACTGCACCACCCCCAGTGTATGGCCATTCCTGGTGAGATCTGACCACAAATCAGTCTCACTAGAAGTAACTATAACACAAGACCCCCCCCCCCCTTAGCAACAACTAGACTAAAAAACTTCTCCAAGGCTAATTATAACCTCTTACATGACAGCATAAATAGCTTCATACCCCTCCCCCAACTGATGGAATAGGCACCTATGCTCAGTTATACACCAATGCTTTACATGAGCACCTGTACAATTGTATTGACTCTGCCATACCTGATAGAACCAAAGCAAGATCTTCAAAGAAAAACAAGCCTGCCTGGTGGACAACTGACATTAATAAGCTATACAATAGGAGAAAGATATTGCTGTCTAAGAGTAGGAAGGAATGGTCTCAAAACTGGAAACACTCCCTCCTTAACTTAAACAAGCAAATAAGACTCTGAAGTCCTCCAGAGCTAACTATAAATCCAAATTAGCTTCCTTAACTAAGGACAACTACAAGGCATTCTTTATTTACATCTGTAACCTCAAAGGTAAGGCTCAGATTTGTGCTGAATTTGTAGTTAATGGTACTACATATACAGAACCTGTGGATATAACAAACTGAAAACTTCAGTCCCTGACCCCACTACATATACCCCAAAGCATCCCTAACAACTGTCCCCCACCTAGTATCACCAAGAAGCAGGTGTTAAATGCCCTCTCCAAGGCTAAAAACACAGCCTCTGTGAGACCAGACAACATCCCTGGCTGTGTTCTACATGGGTTAAAACAGGAATTAGCATCACCATTGGGCATGTTTTTCAATCACAGCCTAAACACTGGCTTCATCCCAGCAGAATGGAAAACAGCTACCATCATCTCTTTGCACAAAGGAGGTGCATCCAAGGAGCCTGGGAACTATAAACATATTAGCCTGACCAGCCTTATCTTCAAGACCATGGAACAAATCATCATGGCATGGACCTTATTAACAAGATATAAGAAATCTCCAAATGCTTGAACCCCACACAGTGTAGCTTTTTCAAGGGGAGATCATGCCTTTTAAACTTGGTGGACTTCTTTGAGACAGTCACCAATGACCTAGACAAGGGCAAATCTGTGCATATGGCCTACCTAGATTTAGCCAAGGCCTTTAACACAATCACGCACTCAGGAATCATCGATAAACTCACCCAGCTGGGTATCAACCCATGTGTTGTCAGGTGGGTTGCAAACTGGCTCACTGATAGAACTCATACAGACAAAATAGGGGACTCCACCTCCTCCAGCAGATCCGTAACAAGTGGGTTTTCACAGGGATCAGTTCTGAGACCCCTACTGTTTGGAATCTACTTCTCTGAAGTACAGGCTAAAACTAAAGGACTGTGGCTGACAAATTTTACTGATAACTGCAAACTGGGAGCGATCATTGAAACCCCCTAGCAATGACAACACCCTGCAAGGAGGTCTTTCGCAGACTAATGACTAATACTAAAGTCACGGTCTCAAACTTAATGCAAAAAATGCCTTATCATCCCCTTCGGCAAGGATGATGCCCTTGCAAACTACCAAATCAGTAGCAATAACCTAGGCACACAGTCAGTGGTGAGAGATCTGGGTATAGAGGTGGACAACAACTTTAACATTGATCATGATGTCTCCACAGTGGTAAGAAGGGCATTTTATATTGCTCATCTCATAAGTAAGGGCTTTGTCTCCAGAAAAATAAGGTTATAACCTCCCTGTACTCTTCCCTCATCAGGCCAATAATAGAGTACAACACTCCTTTTGATATGTTCCTTTCCAAACACCTGCAGCAATTGGAGAGACCACAAAGGTTCCTTACAAAGAAAATTCAGGGTCTTCAAGATCTGTCTTATGCAGACAGAATGAAACCATTGTCACTTTACTCTGTCATACGGACTGCTCAGTAGCGACCTGTGCCTTGCATATAGAACAATCTCTGACCCAGCTTTAATGGAAATGCTGAACATTCACAAGTCAAATGGCACATGGGTCACTCACTCAAAAGACCTTAACCTGGTACGTGACATCAACAGAACTTGCTAGAGAGACAGTTGTCTCACAAAGGTTGCCCTACCTTTGGAAGAAGCTTCCTATTCATGTTAAACAAAGCCCCTCATTGGCCCTATTTAAACATATTTTGAATGACTGGATGGGTAGCCAGAAATTTACCCTAGATGTTCCACCTGTGTTGCTCTTGGACAGGGCAATAGATTTTATTGTTTGCTTGAACCAGATACCCTTGGGAACGCAGGTTGAACTTGGCTAGGCTTGTAAGGACCCTGGGGTCATTAGCCTATATACCTCCTATGATCTTTGGTAGGTGCTGCTGTGATGAGATAGTTCCATGTACTTTCATTTAGTGTTCAAAACTAGATACATGTGTTAGATGTGACCAGCCTTATTTTTCTAAGTCCTAGAATTACTTGGATGCTGAAATTAAGTTCTATTTTCTGAACGTGCTGGCAGACATTGCTGTCTTGGTTAGAGTTTGCATGTGGTTATAATGTCACATATGCACAAACCGATGCATTTAATACAAGTGTGCATGTGAAAAATATATGTGTGTGTCTGTATGACTTGTATCAAACTGACCTGATATTCATCACACATACTTGGAGCTAAAACATAAAACATAACACATTGACTGTAAATGCACTCATCAAACATATTTTACATTATTTTTGCAGAGGATCAAGCCCTCCTGTACTTCTGTGACTCTCTGTATTCTTCATAAGAGATCATTTCACAGTAAGCTAAGAGACTGCCCTTACTTCTCCACTATTTAATATGCATACATCTATGTGCACACGTGCACACACACACACACACACACACACACACACACACACACACACACACACACACACACACACACACTATCTGCATAGTTATACACAAGATGCACAGCAATAACAGGGTAGTTACAAAGAGCTAAAAGAAATAAATTGTTAGTCCTATACATTGACCATTTCTGAGTGCATATGGTTTTCATAACTATGCCTTTATTTTTGTTTTGCTAGTTCCCAGATTTGTTGCCCGAGGCTTCATATTTGTGACAGAGAGCCTGCCAGAAGACATAAAATCCCCCAATCAGAAACAAAAATAATAATAGAAGCAGTGAAATTTCAGGAGCACAGTCCTTAATATATCTTTTCAGCTTTAGACCATAATCATTAATCAGGTAACCAAGAATTTCAGATCCACTTCCAGTAACCAATCGCAATTTAACTTTTTCATTAAATTGACACCACAGACTTACTGATTACTGAAATACCTACTGAGCTTGGCAGCAAACTCTGATGCCTCATTCTAATTTGAAGTAGTACTACTTTGCAGTAAGTATATTTTCTTTTGGGTCTTTTTGGTATCCACACAGTTTGGTTAAACCTTCCCAATGAATCATAACTTTATTGAACTGTCACTGATCAATATATCACTTTCCCAATAATTTACATAGGCCTGTAGTGTGGTAATATTATTAGACGTTAGATTAGGTGAATTAAATCATGAAATGAGAAAGGAATGATAACAAATCACTAGTGAAACAGAATGTCCACATCTCTTTCCTGCCTGTAGGGCATGTTATACCATCCTTTTGCTTGATCATACATAATCCTGAAACAGTATGTTCATAAAATGTTCTCTCTTGGCTTTATTAGTTAGTTTAGGCTCAATATTTTATTAGCCATATTTTCCATGGTCAAGCATTTTCATCGTTCCAAGTTTGTCAGACCTTAATAAAAAAAATTACAATAAAAATCTTAACAGCAAATGAGCTATGATCCCCAGAATATTTGTGTGATAACTATTATCATTACCATCTGCTTTTTGTTAACAGAACTCCACTCCAAGACTGTGGTTTGTGTGCTAGTAAAAGCTGAATTACTTCTGCTATAAGCTGTGGCATATTGTAGTACACCTTTTTTTTTCTCAGCAAGTGCTATCTGCTAATGTTTCATTTTATTTTACTTATATAATTAATAAGCTTCCTCTGCACAAAGCAAAAGAATGGCATGGATATCAGGGTCTCATGATAATCCACTTGTGATGAAAAAGCAGCCTGCCTAGATAACTGAAGCAGTTGTGCCTTAATAGCAAGGCAGGTGACTGTAAACGTAACCCGTATTACTTGGGCTGGGTCTGTGTAATCGTTCTTGTGCAGTCCCATGCTTTCCTTGTGACTCTCCAGTCATTAAAGTGCATATAAACTAGGTTACACAGTGCTGGTGGCACCCCCATGTGGCATCTTCATCCACTGCAGCTGGTAAGAAAGTAAGGGGCCTTTGCTCTGTAAATCAGGTATATTTAGTCCCTAGATAGGGGACATATAAACATGGGATATCTCAATTGATATCCCCCAAAGTTAAGTGGACATTTGAAGATGTCTGACAGTATGTATTTCCTTATTTACACAGAATGGGATGATACATTGTATTATCAAGGAGGAATGCTTATCAGATCTAAGAGTCTAACTACACAATGCTGCACGTCCTAGCACTGAGGCCACAAACAGGCTCGAGATCTCAAATTATGTTCATGCTATACCTGGCAAACATATCACTGCCATACTATGCCGCCAAAAGTACTTTGTTGTCATGGTGACAGGATGTGCACTGTCAATGATATTACCAATATTCACCTAACTGGCTGCACATTTTAGCTTTGTATTTATCATCTGATATCCATTAGTCTGGGCAATAATTTGATCTGTGACTCCATCTTCTGATTCATTTTTACAATCAGTCTGAATTATTTTTAAAACCAAATGTGACAAATGAAGCTATTACATGCAAACGTGCAGCAGTCCATAGCTCCATGATAGTAAAAATAAATATCTGAATGAACTTCCTCAGAGACTGTTAAGTAGTCTGCTGGTTTATAGCCATCCTGTAAATGAATAGCTGTATTTATGGCTGCAGCTGTCCGTACTTTTGCTCAGCTTACATTACACTAGGATAGTATAATACAGAGGCCATGTCACCGCTTTTTTAAAGAGCCTACTTAAAACTGAAAATAAGTGTGAATGCAAGCTGCTCAGCTGTCAAAGTATCCATAGATGAACCCACAATAAATTACCCATGTGCAAGACTATTTGATTATCCTGCTGAATGGTAGGCTTTATGCTTCCTTATTCCATTAGACCCTTAAAGTTTTTATATGAAATATAAAGCATAATACCAACAGACCTTTAAAAAGGACTGGCAGTATTATCATAGCTGTAAATGCAACACTTCTGCTTTTGTAGTAAAGCCTCTCTGTGCACATATTCAAGAAAATTCAAATCATAAGAGCATTGCTGCATTCCTTGCATTAGTAATCGGGATTCCTTTTAGGCCATGGAGCTGTCTCCCTGCAGGTAGTACTCAATATCAGCAGCAAGATACAAAGCGCATGACACTGCTTCAGAGGCCTTGTATGAAATATACAACAACAGGCTATGAATGTCGGCTCATTATATACAAAGTGCATGACACTGCTTCAGAGGCCTTGTATGAAATATACAACAACAGGCTATGAATGTCGGCTCATTACATACAAAGTGCATGACACTGCTTCAGAGGCCTTGTATGAAATATACAACAACAGGCTATGAATGTCAGCTCATTATATACAAAGTGCATGACACTGCTTCAGTGGCCTTGTATGAAATATACAACAACAGGCTATGAATGTCAGCTCATTATATACAAAGTGCATGACACTGCTTCAGAGGCCTTGTATGAAATATACAACAACAGGCTATGAATGTCAGCTCATTACATACAAAGTGCATGACACTGCTTCAGAGGCCTTGTATGAAATATACAACAACAGGCTATGAATGTCGGCTCATTATATACAAAGTGCATGACACTGCTTCAGAGGCCTTGTATGAAATATACAACAACAGGCTATGAATGTCGGCTCATTATATACAAAGTGCATGACACTGCTTCAGAGGCCTTGTATGAAATATACAACAACAGGCTATGAACGTCGGCTCATTATATACAAAGTGCATGACACTGCTTCAGAGGCCTTGTATGAAATATACAACAACAGGCTATGAATGTCAGCTCATTATATACAAAGTGCATGACACTGCTTCAGAGGCCTTGTATGAAATATACAACAACAGGCTATGAATGTCGGCTCATTATATACAAAGTGCATGACACTGCTTCAGAGGCCTTGTATGAAATATACAACAACAGGCTATGAACGTCAGCTCATTATATACAAAGTGCATGACACTGCTTCAGAGGCCTTGTATGAAATATACAACAACAGGCTATGAATGTCGGCTCATTATATACAGAGTGCATGACACTGCTTCAGAGGCCTTGTATGAAATATACAACAACAGGCTATGAATGTCGGCTCATTATATACAAAGTGCATGACACTGCTTCAGAGGGCTTGTATGAAATATACAACAACAGGCTATGAATGTCGGCTCATTATATACAAAGTGCATGACACTGCTTCAGAGGGCTTGTATGAAATATACAACAACAGGCTATGAATGTCGGCTCATTATATACAAAGTGCATGACACTGCTTCAGAGGCCTTGTATGAAATATACAACAACAGGCTATGAATGTCGGCTCATTATATACAAAGTGCATGACACTGCTTCAGAGGCCTTGTATGAAATATACAACAACAGGCTATGAATGTCGGCTCATTATATACAAAGTGCATGACACTGCTTCAGAGGCCTTGTATGAAATATACAACAACAGGCTATGAATGTCGGCTCATTATATACAAAGTGCATGACACTGCTTCAGAGGCCTTGTATGAAATATACAACAACAGGCTATGAATGTCGGCTCATTATATACAAAGTGCATGACACTGCTTCAGAGGCCTTGTATGAAATATACAACAACAGGCTATGAATGTCGGCTCATTATATACAAAGTGCATGACACTGCTTCAGAGGCCTTGTATGAAATATACAACAACAGGCTATGAATGTCGGCTCATCATATACAAAGTGCATGACACTGCTTCAGAGGGCATGTATGAAATATACAACAGGCTATGAATGTCGGCTCATTATATACAAAGTGCATGACACTGCTTCAGAGGCCTTGTATGAAATATACAACAACAGGCTATGAATGTCGGCTCATTATATACAAAGTGCATGACACTGCTTCAGAGGCCTTGTATGAAATATACAACAACAGGCTATGAATGTCGCCTCATTATATACAAAGTGCATGACACTGCTTCAGAGGCCTTGTATGAAATATACAACAACAGGCTATGAATGTTGGCTCATTACATACAAAGTGCATGACACTGCTTCAGAGGGCTTGTATGAAATATACAACAACAGGCTATGAATGTCGGCTCATTATATACAAAGTGCATGACACTGCTTCAGAGGCCTTGTATGAAATATACAACAACAGGCTATGAATGTCAGCTCATTACATACAAAGTGCATGACACTGCTTCAGAGGCCTTGTATGAAATATACAACAACAGGCTATGAATGTCGGCTCATTATATACAAAGTGCATGACACTGCTTCAGAGGCCTTGTATGAAATATACAACAACAGGCTATGAATGTCGGCTCATTATATACAAAGTGCATGACACTGCTTCAGAGGCCTTGTATGAAATATACAACAACAGGCTATGAACGTCGGCTCATTATATACAAAGTGCATGACACTGCTTCAGAGGCCTTGTATGAAATATACAACAACAGGCTATGAATGTCAGCTCATTATATACAAAGTGCATGACACTGCTTCAGAGGCCTTGTATGAAATATACAACAACAGGCTATGAATGTCGGCTCATTATATACAAAGTGCATGACACTGCTTCAGAGGCCTTGTATGAAATATACAACAACAGGCTATGAACGTCAGCTCATTATATACAAAGTGCATGACACTGCTTCAGAGGCCTTGTATGAAATATACAACAACAGGCTATGAATGTCGGCTCATTATATACAAAGTGCATGACACTGCTTCAGAGGCCTTGTATGAAATATACAACAACAGGCTATGAATGTCGGCTCATTATATACAAAGTGCATGACACTGCTTCAGAGGGCTTGTATGAAATATACAACAACAGGCTATGAATGTCGGCTCATTATATACAAAGTGCATGACACTGCTTCAGAGGCTTGTATGAAATATACAACAACAGGCTATGAATGTCGGCTCATTATATACAAAGTGCATGACACTGCTTCAGAGGCCTTGTATGAAATATACAACAACAGGCTATGAATGTCGGCTCATTATATACAAAGTGCATGACACTGCTTCAGAGGCCTTGTATGAAATATACAACAACAGGCTATGAATGTCGGCTCATTATATACAAAGTGCATGACACTGCTTCAGAGGCCTTGTATGAAATATACAACAACAGGCTATGAATGTCGGCTCATTATATACAAAATGCATGACACTGCTTCAGAGGCCTTGTATGAAATATACAACAACAGGCTATGAATGTCGGCTCATTATATACAAAGTGCATGACACTGCTTCAGAGGCCTTGTATGAAATATACAACAACAGGCTATGAATGTCGGCTCATTATATACAAAGTGCATGACACTGCTTCAGAGGCCTTGTATGAAATATACAACAACAGGCTATGAATGTCGGCTCATCATATACAAAGTGCATGACACTGCTTCAGAGGGCATGTATGAAATATACAACAGGCTATGAATGTCGGCTCATTACATACAAAGTGCATGACACTGCTTCAGAGGCCTTGTATGAAATATACAACAACAGGCTATGAATGTCGGCTCATTATATACAAAGTGCATGACACTGCTTCAGAGGCCTTGTATGAAATATACAACAGACTATGAATGTCAGCTCATTATGTACAAAGTGCATGACACTGCTTCAGAGGCCTTGTATGAAATATACAACAGGTTATGAATGTCTGCTCATTATATGCAAAGTACAAGATATGCTTCAGAGGCCTTGTATGAAATATACAAGAACAGGCTATGAATGTCGGCTCATTATATACAAAGTGCATGACACTGCTTCAGAGGCCATGTATGAAATATACAACAGGCTATGAATGTCAGCTCATTATGTACAAAGTGCATGACACTGCTTCAGTGGCCTTCTATGAAATATGCAACAACAGGCTATGAATGTCGGCTCATTATAAACAATGTGCATTACATTGCTTCAGTGACCTTGTATGAAATGTACAACAACAGGCTATGAATGTCAGCTCATTATATACAAAGTGCATGACACTGCTTCAGTGGCCTTGCATGAAATATACAACAGAGTATGAATGTTGGCTCATTATATACAAAGTGCATGACACTGCTTCAGAGGCTTTGTATGAAATATGCAACTGGCTATGAATGTCGACTCATTATATACAAAGTGCATGACACTGCTTCAGTGGCCTTGTATGAAATTTTATTTATTTTACATGTGTTAACCGGGATAGTCCGACTGGATAGAGGTCCATTTTCAGTGGAGGCCCGGGGAGAAAAGCTCCACAGTTTATTAACAATAATTAAAAGCAGAGGGATAAACAAACAAGCATAGAACAAATGAACAAGTGAGATATTAAAGAAGGCATATAGCATATAAATCAGTGAAACATTAAAGGCACATACAGTAGTACTAAAGTATATTTACAACTTATCTAGTGTCATCTGTTTGTCAAGTTACTAGGCTACAACCATTCAAGTTATGTAATCCAAACATTAGGTAAAGGAAAAGAGGGAGAACCTAGGGTCATGTGATGCATGGACATATCCAGTTTGTAGTAAGATGAAGTTTGAGTAAGTGTTTGAAAGTTTGGGTGGAGGAGGCAGAAGTAATAGAAGTAGGGAGATTATTCCAGGCTTTTGCAGTGGTATAGGAAAGTAGTGCTTTCCCTGTTGTGTTATTTGCCCTGGTAATATTAAGGAGAGACTTGTTAGCAGACTGAAGAGGGCGAGAGGTAGAATAGTGAGATAGTAGATGAGTTAGGGTGGGAGTTTTTTCAGGGTAGGTGAGAATGCTGAAGGCTATGAGAAGTTGTTGATAGGTAAGAAGTTGTGGAAGCTCTAGCCATTGTAAGTCCCTTAGAGCCTGGCAATGAGGAGTTCTGTAGGGAGAATTGTTAGCAAACCTAGCGATGTTGTTATATCATGCCTCAAGTTTGGTAAGATCTGTTTTTCTAGCCTGAGTTAGGATAGGTGCAGCATACATCAGAGTGGATAGAAGGTGAGTTTGAGCGAGGGTGAATCTTGCCTTGTCTGTAAGCATTTTTTATGTCTATAGAGAGTTCCCATTTTTTGTTTATCGTTTTGACAGTTTGAGCTATATGGACATCAAAGAACAGGTTGTTATCTATTTTGACCCCCTAGGAGTTTAGTATGGCTAGTTGGAGATATGACAGTGCCATTAGAAGAGTTGATGGTGAAGGAGAGGGGGGAGTGTTTGGATTTATTAGGAGAAAACAGAAGTAATTTGGTCTTGTTTGGGTTGAGAATAAGCTGAATGTTATTCATCCATTTTTCTATGGAGGTAAAGGGTTCTTGGGTAAGCTTTTGTAAGGTGGTTAGAAATGGGGATGCAAAAATGAGTTTTGAGTCATCTGCGTACTTGAGTGAGGCTTGTTGGGTAGCATTAGCAAGGTTGTTTGTAAAGATAGAGAAAAGAAGTGGACCCGGGAATGAGCTCTGTGGAACACCAATAGTTGTTGGAAGTCGTGGTGATAGAACTCCTTACCATAGAACTGATTGTTGTCTGTTGGATAAGTAGTTTGTGAACCAGTCTATAGTGGCAGGAGCAAATGATAGGGTAACTAGAGAATTTAAGAGTAATTGGTGTGAGACCATATCAAATGCTTTTGATAGGTCCAGAAATATGGCAGAAACAAAGTTATTATCATTGCTGTACTGATTGACCTGATGTGTAAAAAAGAGGAGAGCAGTGGTTGTACTATGGTGAGGGCGAAAGCCATGTTGTGTGGGGGAGAGAATGTTATTAGTAGTAAGGAACTGCATGGCTTGTGTGTGAATACATTTCTCAAGAAGTTTAGAAAGGGGAGACAAGATGGCTATGGGGTGGTAGTTGGAGAAGTCATATGAGTTTCCTCCTTTGTGGAGGGGTATGATATGATAAACTTTCCAGAGCTGAGGAATGTAGGACTCCTGAATTGAATGATTGATAAGTATGGAAATGGGGTAGGGTAAGGATTCTGCGGCTATTTTTAGGAAGTTTGCAGGTATGTTATCAGCTGCAAGAGTAGTTGGCTTGAGTTTTAGGAGGAGCATTTTAATGGTGGAAGTGGGAATGGGTGAGAGAGTAAAGGAGGGTATATTTATTGGGTTTTGTAATGTGGTCAGTGAGGAGTTATTTGAGAATAGTTTTTTAGATAGTGACTGTATGGAGTCTATAAAGTGATGATTAAATTGGGATGCTATGTCAGAGTTGCTATCAGTGGGGGTAGGAGAGGGTGTGGTTGTTTTATCAGCATTTAAGAGGGAGTTGATGGCTTGTCAGAATTTTGGGGGGTGATTTGAGTGTTTCTTTTGTAGTCCTAGGTAATAGTTTTGCTTGTCTATTTGTTTTTTAGCTTGATTCCTGAGTTGATGGTATCTTTGCCTATTTTGTGGAGAATTGTCATTTTTCCATTGTTTGCAGGCTTTGTCTCTAGATTTTATTAAGGCAATAGTATCCCTGGTAAGCCATGGAGCATAGTTTGTTTTTGCCCTAATTTTCCTGTTGGGTGCGATAGTATTAAGGATGTTGAGAAATGTGCTATTAAAGTAGTTGACTGCTTGGTCTAATGCTAGGGAAAGAAGTGGTTTCCAGTTACATAATTTAAGTATAGTGTTAAGTTCCTGGGGATCTAAGTTACGCTCATCTCTAACTTGTTTATATATGGGTTGTGGAATAGAGGCTCATTTTCTTAGGAGAAAGATGGGGTGGGGGTCGCTGAAGACATCTGGTAAGCAGCCAGATGTGTAGTTGGGTTTGGGATCCTATAACTAAAAAGATCATCTCTACTTGACTCTAAGTAGACTATTCTCTATCTGTTAAACCCAGCACTTGCTCCTACAGTACTTATTACCTTGATAAGGCACTCTGATAGATAGCACCCCAAAAAGGCAACCCCCCATTTCTCGGTCACCCACATTCCCCGGAATCTTTTTTAAAGTTTTTTGTCTATCCTTCTAGCATGTCGAGGGATCAGTTGCTAGTGTCCTCTCCTGCTCAGCTGGTGAACCTGGGAATATTGAGGCAATGTTACAATTGCCTCATGTACACAGACAACCCTCTCCTCCTCCCACAAAACACAAATACATGCGAGAGATGCAACTATATGGCCAAACTGGAGGCTGAGCTCTCTCAACATAGGACTGGCAAGACCAGTCAGGAGGAGAAGGTTACCACACACACTATAGACCCAGTCTCACATAGTACCATTACAACCTCAAATCATACACATAAACACACAAAGACATACTCGGAGGCTCTGATCAAAAATCTACCAAAACAGCAGAGGCCACCAAAGCAGACACCCAAACAACCACCACCTCAGAACACAACACCTGCAACACATAGACCTCACAGTCAGAGTGTCAAACAGTCACAGCCCTTAAGGCCAAACACAATGCCAGACACACTAGTCATTGGTGACTCCATAGTCAGACACACTGACGTCCCGCTCACCAGACTGAGTAAGGAGAAGGTCACAGTAAGCTGTCTGTCGGGCGCTAGGATCCGCCACATAACGCAAGCACTCAGGTCTCTCAACAGCAGGTACAAATACGACTCAGTCATTGTCCACGCTGGTGTAAACGACCTGAGATGTACCTCCTTGGACTACATGAAAAGAGACATTGAGGAGCTCTCTGATTATGTAGCCCAGGCAGGTATGACCCTGACCTTGAGCAGTATCCTACCTTCACCAAGAATGATGCCACAATACAGAGATAAGATGATCAGCTTTAACAATTGGCTTAAACACTGGTGTCATTCAAAGGGGATCCAGTATCTGTCTGCCTGGGATGACATGCTGGACAAGCCACGCTGCTTCGCAAGGGACGGCTTGCACCTGTCACCCTGGGATTCGGATATTGGCAAAGGCTCTTGCCACCCCATAGTGCCTTTTTAGGCAAGGCTCAAATTCTAAACCTACCACCCTAGAACACAAAAAAGGGAAAAAACTAAGGGTAATGCTGCTCAATGCCAGAAGTCTAAATCTCAAAATGCACGCACTCGAGGCCCTTCTCAGTATGGAGAACATCGATGTCTGTGCTGTGACAGAAACCTGGTTCAAGGCTCCTGAGAGCACCCCAGCGCTATCAGGTTTTACCTCATATCATGCGTTCCGGCCCCAAAATCAGGAAAATACCAAGAAAGGAGGGGGGGTATCCATATTCATCAAGGACACCCACACCTCAAGACTGGTGGCAACGCATGATGCATTGGAGACCATCCAGGTGCAATTAACCGTAGGCAAGACTGCTCTGCAAATTGTAGCATGTTACAGGCCACCCTCACAAACTCAGGAACCTCACATGGCCTTCCTGAAAACACTAGAGGATAAATGTATCACCAAACACCATCATACTAGGTGACTTCAATTACCCAAATATAGACTGGGAACACTACTCAAGCCCAAACACCCTAGCCCAAAAGTTCCTGGAATTCATAAACTCAAATGCCATGGAACAACTAGTCACCATCCCCACAAGAGGAGATAACATACTTGATCTCATCATCACGAACATGGGAGCACAATGTTCAACACCGAAGTATACCCCTCACTGGTGAGATCAGATCACAAACTAATCTCGCTGGAGGTCCTCATCCCACCCCACCTGAAATAAAAAGACCACAGTAAAGAACTTCTCAAAAGCCGACTTCACACTTCTAAAGACTAGTGTGGTCTCCTTTAAGGCCCCGAGCCGGGGAAAACAGTACTCAAGCCGCTGAATCACTTACAAATGCCTTCTACCAGCACCTGCAGGACTGCATGGATAAGGCAATCCCAAGCAAAACAAAGACTCTTTGTACCAAAGGCAAGCGTCCAGTCTGGTGGACCCCAGCCATAAACAAACTCTACAACAAAAGGAGGAAGCTACTACAAGATAGAGCAAAATCCTTAAAAGGTAAGACACCCTTGATCACTATAAGTAAAAACTAAGAGCTCTCATAAAATCATCCAAAGCAAATTTCGGAGAAAAATAGCTAAAGACTCAAAAGACAATCATAAGGCCTTCTTTAGCTATGTTAGAAACCTAGGAGGAAACTCCCAGATATGCTCAGAACTAGTTCAAAATGATGTGAAGATTACTGATCCTACAGACATTGCCAACATACTGGCTGACAGGTTCAGTGCAAACATCCCCTCCCCAAAAGTAGGGATATCTATACCAAGCGTTTGCAGCCCCCAAACATCTCCAGCGCCCAAGTGAGAACTGCTCTCTCCAAAGCAAAAAACACAGCATCCATGGGACCTGATGGTGTCCCTGGCTGTGTGCTCCACGAACTCAATGAGGAATTAAACCCACAGCTAGGACAGCTGTTTAATCAAAGTCTTACCTCTGGATACGTACCCAGGGAGTGGCGCACTGCAACTGTGGTCCCACTTCACAAAGGCGGTACCTCCACCGACCCTGGAAATTACCGGCCCATTAGCTTGACAAGCCTTATCTGCAAAGCCATGGAGAGGATCATAATGGACCTCATAAATAAAGACATAGGGAATTTGCAGACCTTGGATCCAACCCAGTTTGGCTTTGTCAAAGGCAGATCATGCCTTTTAAACTTGGTTGACTTTTTCGAAACAGTCACCAAAGCCATTGATGAGGGAAAGGCAGTCCATACAGCCTACCTCGATCTGGCTAAGGCCTTGATACAATACCCCACTCGGGTATCATTGAAAAACTCATCAGCTTAAATGTTAACCCATACATCACAAGATGGGTTGCAAACTGGCTGAGTGACAGAACCCACAGGGTCAGAGTTGCTGGCGCCATGTCAGACTCAAAGCCTGTCACAAGTGGTGTCCCACAGGGCTCAGTCCTGGGCCCACTCTTGTTTGGCATCTACTTTTCCGAAGTACAAGCAAACACAGGAGGGTTATGGCTGACAAAGTTTGCAGATGACTGCAAACTGGGCGCCATAGTAGAAAACACATCTGACACAGATATCCTTCAGAAGGGTCTCTCAGAAGCGGATAACTGGTGCCAGAGCCACGGCCTAAAGTTAAATGCCAAAAAATGCATAGTCATACCCTTCGGGAAAAACAAGGTTACCCCTAGCTACCAAATAGGTGTCAATCCACTGAGCACAGAAGAAGTTATCAGGGACCTGGGGACCCAGGTTGATAGTAGTCTGTCATTCGACACCCATGTAGCTAAAGTAGTTAGGAAGACCTTCTACATTGCCCACCTTATCATGAAGGGATTCTCATCTAGATCAAGGGAGGTTATAGTCTCCCTTTACTCATCACTCATCAGACCAATGATTGAGTACAATGCCCCATTTGGAATGTATCTGACCCGACACTTGCAGCAGCTGGAGAGGCCACAAAAGTTCCTCACCAAAAGGATCAAGGGTCTCAAAAATCTATCCTATGCTGCCCGACTGAAAGAACTCCAGCTCTATTCAGTCGCTTACCGCTTGCTCAGAGGTGACCTTTGCCTAACATACAAGGCCATGTCAAACCCAGATTTGATGAATATGCTCCACCTCAAAAATCTAGATCCATCAGAGCCACAAGGGCGGAGACTTAAACCTCGACACGGCTATTAATAGGGCGTGCTGGAGGGATAGATTCATCACCCAAAGACTCCCTATGCTGTGGAACAAAATCCCGGTACATGTGAGGCAGAGCACCTCACTGGCCTTGTTCAAGAGAAATCTTGACCAATGGATGGGAGATCGCAGATATACCCCAGGGATTACCTCAGTGTCACTGCTCGACAGAGGCACAGCAAAATAATGGGTATAGTTCCCCATACTAAAGGGGTGGCGTAAGCCACAAAATGATGGGCTAGGCTTGTAAATGCCCTCGGGCAGATAGCCTAGTATGAACCTATGAACCTATGAACCTATGAACCTATGATAGTTTACCATCCAGTCAAGAATATACTGCTTATGGGATTTTTTATCTGTTCTTGTTGGTTCTTGAATAAGTTTGGAATATCCAAAGAGATTAATGCAGTTAGTGGGGTTGTTGGAGTTACAGGTTGACCAGTTGATATTTAAATCACCTAGTATAATGGTCTCTTGTGGAAGGTTATGTGAGACCCACTGGAGTGTTTCCTCAATTACTGGGGAGTTGTTACCTGGAGGAATATAACTACAGAGAACATTAATTATCTTTGTGTTGTTTATAGTTAGCATGGAGGCTAAGGTTTCTGCATTTTGGAATTTTGGCAATGAGTGTTGTAAGGGTTGAAGGTTGAGTGTGTTTTTAAACATAATTGCCACTCCTCCTCCTTTCCTTCCTGTTCTTTCTAGTCTTAGGATATTGTACCCTAGGGGTAGGATTTCTTCATTTGGAATTTTGTGTTTAAGCCAGGTTTCAGTTATAGCTAGTATATCTGGGGAGTGTTGGGATATAAATGCATGTAGATTTGCAAGTTTATTAGAAATGCTATGACTATTTATGTGAAGGATTAGTAGGTCAGATTTATGCCTGTTGGAGGGTAGGGTAGCATGTGGTCCTGGGTTTGGATGAATATCACCTGAAATTAATAAGTTTATGCTGGACAGTATGATGTGTTTAATGGTGTAAGCTACTTCTATATAGGATTTAATTTGAAATGATTTGGTATATGTATTTGGTAGGCAGGTCCTGTATGACTATAGTATATATGTATCTCTAAATAATGAGGGGCATATAGGAAAGTGTGTGTGAGTTGTAGGGTATGGTATACTATGTGTTGTGTGGTAGGAGGTATTGTGAAGTGGTACATTGATTTGTATTGATGTTAGGTGAGCTACAGTAGCTAGGGCTAGCAAGAGATTTGATAGTAGTGTTTGCATTGTAGTGTTGAAGCAGTGTTTGACTAGTGGCAATTCTAGGGGATAAGTAAAAGGAAGGGAAGGAAGTGGGTGTTATTCTAGTGAGTGATTTTATTGGTGGGAGGGTAGAGGGTGTGGTTAGAGGAGATGGGGATTTGTAGTTGATTGGTGCTAAGGATGGTCAGGTGGTGTGGAGTTAGAAATAAATTTAACTGATATGGGGTGGGTGGGAATGGGGGTAGGGTAGAGGAGTGGAGCGAGCAGTGTGCAGCGGGTCCTAGCCAGACCTCAGGACTGCAAAGCCAATCTGTGGGTTCTGTTCAGGGCAGGGAAGGCATGGAGCACAAAAAGGATTTGAGTGCAAAAAAGCCAATTAATTTGCACAAACTATCTTTTGCCTGTAGCTTTGTGATTGCTATTTTGCAAGACATACGAGAGGGGCCTTAGCTCCTATTGCCAGTGCTGCAGATACCCTAGCAGGACACTGTCTAATGTTGCATACATAAAGACAAAAAGAACTATAACTGTAGTTATAACTAGAACTATAAATGTACACCAACAGGCTATGAATGTCGGTTCATTATATACAAAGTGCATGACACTGCTTCAGTGGCCTTTTATGAAATATACAACAACAGGCAATGAATATCGGCTCATTATATACAAAGTGCATGACACTACTTCAGTGGCTTTTGTATGAAATATACAGCAGGCTATGAATGTCGGCTCATTATATACAAAGTGCATGACAATGATTCACAGGCCTTGTATGAAATATGCAGCAGCTATGAATGTCAGCTTATTATATACAAAGTGCATGACACTGCTTCAGAAGCCTTGTATGAAATATACAACAGGCTATGAATGTCGCCTCATTATATACAAAGTGCATGTCACTGCTTCAGTGGCCTTGTATGAAGTATACAACAACAGGCTATGAATGTCGGCTCATTATATAAAAAGTGCATGACACTGTTTCAGAGGCCTTGTATGAAATATACAATAGGCTATGAATGTCAGCTCATTATATCATGTAGACAATGGAATTACTAACAACACTCATTTGTAAAGACTTTTTAAAATTCAACTTTAAACAGAAGGGTAAAATTAGGTAAATAAAAGAATGGTAGGCACTTGTGTGTGTACAGTTGTAGTGAAGCTTCTATTATACTGTCAAAAGACAGATGACACACAAACTAACAGTTTTACAATTTCAAGAAATTGAAAACATTGAAAATATAAAGCACAGCAGAGCAGCTATGATGCATAAGAGATATCTAACATTTATGGCCAGAGCAGTTGCATTCATTTTACAAATTACTATATAATGTTATTTATGTTTATTAGACTAATAATTAATTGCCTTGAGACTGGGAGTAACTAAGCTAATAGTTTATTGCTGGAGGCTGGAAATACCTGCACTCTTACTAACTAACCATCAGTGACTACAAACTAGACAATGCAAACTTCTCCTTCTTTATTGATTTATAACTTTTAACATCTACTTGCATCATAAATGTATATTGTCACTGTCACCATGACTTTTAACATTCATTGTACTGTTACATCATACAAAGTTGTTTCTTTGGACTCAACATTTTGTTCCCTTCAACTTATTGTAAAGAGTCACCAATATCAGGATGGAGTAAAATGGCTGCCGCCATATGTTTATTTAGCAATTATTTTCCAGCTTGTGCCAAATGATCAAGGAGATTATGTACAAGCCAAGGTCTTCTGGATGACCTTGTTAATAATCAGTTCCTAAATACCATAGAGATAATAGCACTGTTCATATCCCTCCCTCCTTAAATATTAAAATCCGTTTCTTGTTTCAGTGCACATCAAACATAGGCTACCTTATAGTTTGCCAAAGGGTATCTGGCTAATAAGTCTCAAGATCTCCCTTGGGTCTACCAGCTCTATGGAACAGCCAAAATAAGACTGCATCCTCCCCCACCCCTGCTTAAATTTGGTCTCCTTTACCAGTTCTGTCTTCTGCTTACATCAGTGTGGCAGCCTACCTTTAACTACCTATACCCACTGGAGAAAATGAAAACCTGAAAAAAACCCTCTTGGAAAAACAGGAAATTGCTTCTTGACTCTTAGCCCCACCAATATTGTACACCAATGGATCAGTCATCCAATCAACTGACCTGACTCTATACTGTCCTTGCTTAATGGTTACTTTGGCCTCTGAAATCTTCCTGATGTTATGAGGGGTTTGGCCAGGGCAGGAAACTCTGTTCTCCACAGCTTACTGTTGAAAAGGCTTAACCTCTGCTAGACTGGCCTTTTCATGTCTCCAGTCAGACGACCTTTTCCTGCACCAGCCTTTCACATCTATTGAACCTGTTTAACCTGAATTTTGCTTTTGCCTCCCCACATCTTCACTTTAAGCTCTTCAACCTCAAACAAATTAGCTTGGATGCTGTTTTGCTATCCTGGTTGCTTTGTTTGAGTTTGGGAATAGCACTGCCTTCACTAGCTAACCAGCACTGGCCAGAAGGTAGCCCTTCTTTATGTATTTACTACCTTTAAAAATCCATTTGTACTATTAAAGCAAAAAAATGGTCCAGTAGGATCAGTGCTCTACCCAAGTCAACAAATAAAATAAATGACTAAATAAGTACATCATTTATCAGCATGACATTTAGCATTTATTGTACCATTACATAATAGCAAGATTGATATGATGTAATGGTACATTTGACTCACATTTTATTCCCATCATCTTACTGTTAACAAAGCCACTAACACCAATATGGAGTAAAATGCTACACCCATGTGTTTATTTACCAGTTTGTGTCAAATTGATCAAGGAGATCTGGAAAAGGCAGGATCTTCTGGAAGATATTGTTAATAATCCGTTCCCTAAAAAACATAAAGCTGACAATCTTGTCACTATCCAGCAATTTTAAAACTTAGAGCTCATGTCACATTTTTTTTGATCAAACATAGGCTGCCTTGCAACTTAATAAGGGGGATCTGGCAATTAAGCCTCACCATCTCCCCTGGGCTACCAACTCTTTCGGATGACTGACAATAACTTAGTTTTGGTGTCATTTACAAATCCTGCTTTTTGCTCCAGAAGAAGGGGAAGGCCTTCTCCCCCTTCCACCAAGCGCATCTCCCTTGTGTCTAATTCAGGCCTTCTCCCCCTTCCACCAAGCACATCTCCCTTGTGTCTAATTCAGGTCTTTTCTCCATTCCACCAAACACATCTCCCCTGTGTCTGATTCAGGCCTTCTCCCTCTTACACCAAGCACATCTCCCCTGTGTCTGATTCAGGCCTTCTCCCACCTTCCACCAACCACATTGCCCCTGTGTCTGCTCCAGGCTGTCTCCCCCTTCCACCAAACACATCTCCCCTGTGTCTGATTCAGGCCTTCTCCCCTTCCATTAAGAACATCTCCCCTGTATCTGATTCAGGCCTTCTCCCCCTTCCACCAAGCACATCTTCCCTGTGTCTGATTCAGGCCTTCTCCGAATTCCACCAAGCACATCTCCCTGTGACTGATTCAGGCCTTCTCCCCCTTCCACCAAGCACATCTCCCCTGTGTCTGATTCAGGCCTTCTCCCCCTTCCACCAAGCACATCTCCCCTGTGTCTGATTCAGATCTGCCACCCCTTCCACCAAGCATATCTCTCCTGTGTCTGATTCAGCTCCCCCCTTCCACCAAGCACATCTCCCCTGTGCCTGATTCAGGCTGTCTCCTCCTTCCACCAAGCACATCTCGGCCATGCTTGATTAAGGCCTTCTCCCCCTTCCACCAAGCACATCTCCACTGTGCCTGATTCAGGCCTTCTCCCCCTTCCACCAACCACATCTCCACTGTGCATGATTCAGGCCTTCTCACCCTTCCACCAAGCACATCTCCCCTGTGCATGATTCAGGCCTTCTCACCCTTCCACCAAGCACATCACCCCTGTGCCTGATTCAGGCCTTTTCATGCTTCCACCAAGCACATCTCCCATGTGCCTGATTCAGGCCTTCTCCCCCTTCCACAAAGCACATCTCCCCTGTGTCTGATTCAGGCCTTCTCTCCCTTCCACCAATCGCATCTCTCCTGTGTCTGATTCAGGCCTTTTTCCCCTTCCACCAAGCACATCTGCCCTGTGTCTGATTCACTATGTTATTGTGATCACCACTTCTGAAGTCAAAGATGTGTCTTCCTCACAAACAATAGAAACTTCCTGAAATTCAAGCACTCTTTTACTAGTTGTGTCCATATTTTAAAGTATATCTGTACTTGGAAATTCATTGTAAAAGCCTCTCTGTGTCTCACCTATGTAGTTGTTAATTCACCTATTATAAAAAAGTGTTATCCCTACTGCAATTCTGCTTGTGAAATTGTTATATCACTTGCCTGGTGCTTGTAAGGGATCCCAGCCAGAATAACCTGCAGCCATACACTTCTCACTGTGGACTCCCTTTATACCTACCTCATCCCTGGTTCCTTTTTTGCCTGTAACATACCTATATCAGAGCTACCTCCCTTCCAACTCCTATCAATCTGCTTTAGTCATCCCTCTCTTTACAAAACCAGGTTCTGTCCACTAGGTGGCAGTGTCTACCCATCTTTAACCCCTTTTTCCCATACTCCTTCCCACACACTATAAGTTTACAGAGTAACAGGCCTCTCTCTCTTAACTGTTAAGTAACAGTTCTACCCTTCTCCACCTCTGGTCTCTGTCTTCTCCATTCCCTTGTACTGCACCCCTAGAATTTCAATAACCACCCTGCTTACCTTCCTCTGTACTTACCTTCACCTGACTGATTGTTTCTCACACTGCTTCTGCTGCCTACCTTCCTTTGGTGTATCCCACTCCGTTCGCCCTGCGGGCTCACTCTACTCCCCTACCCTACCCCCAAATCCCACCCACCCCAATACATCTATATTTATACTCACCTAACCACTCCTACTTCCTCTCTACCTATTACACCCCTCCCCTTACACCACCACCCCCTCCCCCAACACCACCATTCTCTTCCTACCCCCTCCCACTATAATCCATCTCCTCACACTTCCCTTCATATTTAAAAACACTATATCTATTTCTAACCCTTTCCCCGCACTACATAATATACCCTATCAAACCTCAACATGCTTAAAAACTTATATCATTCTCAATCCAAATACTACTACTTCTAAACCTTATTTATATACACTACCTTACCCAGCCCAACTCCACAAATTACACACCATTACCTCATACAACCAGCTCACTCCCTTCAACTCACTTGCTCTCATTTGTCTCAATCACCCCTGAACTGTATCCCATTAATATCCATCTATTTTTTCATTACAAACTATGCTCTAATAATAAACACTCTAGCACCTCTCTAACCTCAAAAATACATACAAATCTGACAATATACAACATACAAAAAAGGCAATCTAAACACCTCATCATAATCCAACACCTAACAAACATACTTCTATCTGGAGATATACACCCTAACCCAGGCCCAAACACCACTACCCCTACATCTAAGTCCATCCTATTAGCTTCTCTAAATGCCCAAAGTATAGCTAACAAAATCCCCAACCTCCATGCCTGGCTTCTCCACTACAAACCTGAAATCTTAGCTATCTCTGAAACCTGGTTAAAACCTCATATAAAAGATACTGAAATAGTACCACCAAACTACTCCATTATCAGAAAAGACAGGACACACAAAAAGGGCGGTGGAGTAGCCCTAGTCTACTCATCTACCCTATCCATTATTCCCTATAACAAACCCATTCCTCAGTTCTCAAATGCAGAATTAGTATTAGCCCTATTTCAAATAAATAAACACAAACACATCTGCATAGCCTCACTATACATCCCCCAGGAGACAAATTCTCAGTACTTGAAGATATCCTATCCTGGCTTTCTACCAATATCAGTAATGAAACTATTATTATGGGAGACACAAATATTAACTGGACTTCCATTCATTCCCCTACACACCCCTTAAACATCAACCTATATAACTACTCTCAGCTCATCAACCTCACTACCAGACCCTCTAAAAACTTCTCCAGTGGTAGTACCCTAGACTGGATGTTAGTCTCTCACCCCCACTACTACACTGATAGTGGAATCCTTCCTCATTCCCTCAGCGACCACCTTCCCATCATTACCAGACGTCTTCCATCTCCATTACAAGCAACTCCTAATTACATCACCACTCGCAACCTAAAAAACTTCAACCCAGTAACCTTCTCTGACTCCCTAAAATCAATAAATTGGAATCCCCTAAAAACTCTACCCCTGGACAATGCTGTTTCACATTTCAATACAACTTTCCTAAAACTGTTGGATAGTTTTGCCCCCTTACAATCCAAAAGAGTAAGAAGCAATACCGCCCCCTGGCTAACAAAAAACACTCTAACTACCATGCGACTCAGAGACAAAACCTGGGCATGTTACCAAAGAGACAAAACTCCCACCTCCCTTCAAGAATTCAAAACACTTTGTAACACAGTTAAAAAGCTTATCACAACAGATAGACAGAATTACTTCACCTTACTCCAAAACAACCATAAAACCAATCCCAAAAAATTCTGGAAAGGCATCACTACCCTCACAAAATCTGGTTCAAGAGAAAACCCAAGCCCAGACCCTAATGCATTAGATATAGATCTGGCTACCCAATTCAACTCTTTTTTCATAGACTCTATTTCCAAACTAACCACATCCTTCTCTAACAACAACTCACCCCCTACTTCTGCATCCATCCCCTTGCCACCCCCCTCATCTCCTATCTCTCAACTCCCACCTTTCTCCCTAAAACCCAATCCTACTTCTACCATCAAAAAACTCCTACAAAAACTCAAACCATGCACCAATGTCCCCAATAACATTCCCTCCTCCTTCCTCAGCATAGCTGCCAAAGCCATTGCCTTCCCCATCAGCATCCTAATCAATCACTCTATCCAAGAAGGTCTTGTACCTACACTCCAGAAAAAGGCTTTCATCATTCCCTTGCACAAAGGAGGCAATAATAACAATATTATTAACTTTTGTCCCATTGCCATCCTCTCTCCTGTATCAAAACTCCTTGAGAAATGTATCCATCTTCAACTCCTTCCTTATCTCTTAGACAATAACTTACTAACTTCCACACAACACGGATTCAAATCCAATCACAGCACCATGACCACCCTCCTTTCCTTCCTGGAAACTGTAAATATAGCCAGAGACTCTGGCTGTACTGTATCTACCCTCTTTCTGGACCTCTCTAAGGCTTTCAATACCATCTCTCACAACCTTCTCCTAACTAAACTATCTAACCTAAACCTATCCCCTTCCTCTCTCAGTTGGTTTAACAGCTATCTCTCCAACAGGCAACAAGCTGTCAAATGGAAAAAAGCCATCTCCTCCTACCTCAACACACCCACTGGTGTTCCCCAAGGTTCCATTTTAGGTCCTCTCCTCTTCAATATATTCATAAATGATTTCTTTCACTCAATTCCTCATGCGCTAAACCTATTCAATATGCAGATGATTCTACAGTTATCTGTACCGCCACATCCATTCCCACTCTCTTAAAACTGACCCAAGAAGCCTTCTCTACCACAGAACAGTGGATGAAGGACAATCATCTAGCACTCAATGCATCAAAAACCAAACTTATGGTATTTACCCCCTCAAAAACCAACACCATTGATAAAAAACTTTTCTCCATCACTAGCCAGAATAATATACTTCTTGAACTAGTATCCAAAACCAAGCTACTAGGAGTCCAGATTGATGACCAGCTCAAATTCAAGAGCCATCTACAACTAAACATAAAAAAACTCACCAAAAACTTGGCATGCTCTACCGACACAATCGATTTCTCACTACATCTACTAAGCTCACTCTAGCTGCTACATTTCTCATCCCTTCCCTCCTTTATGGAGCCCCTTTCCTAATAAACCTACAATCAGCTCTCAAAACAAAACTGTCATCCTGTTATAATAAAATTGCCAAATTTGCCACTAGCCACAAATCATCTACCCATCACGGTGCATCTCTCCACAAAATTAACTGGCTAGAACTTCCCAACTATCTCTCCTATACTCAGCTCACTTTTGCTCACAAACTCATCTTTCATCCCTCAATCTGTCCCTCCCTTAGCTCTACCTTTAAAATGCACCTGCCACAAAGACTCCTAAGATCCAATAACCAAAACCTTATTGAGCTGTACAAACCTCTTCACTCTCCGGGACAAAACCTCCTGTCCTTTGCCCTGGCACGCATATGGAACTCCCTTCCTCCCTCCATTCGTACCACCACCAACCTCCCTGTTTTTAAAAAATTCATTCACATCTAACTTCCACATGGGAATGCTCCTGCTCCCACCCCTCATAGCCTATTCTCCATTTCCTACAAGCAACTACTCCATATATTAAGAGACACTAAATAATAAGCCAACTGTAATAACATCTTATAATTCTCTAAGCATACAACTCCAGTCAAGAAACTATATATTCACTACAGCAAGTCTTTGTTTTTTTCTTACAAGATTTAACCAAAACATTTTTTTCGTGCACCTGCTTAATTCTTAGCTTTCAACAAATGAAACCTATCATGGCATTGTAACTGCTTAATCTTTGCTATGTCTAGAAGCTACAAATAACTGAAATTGTAAACTTCTGTAAAATTTTTAATCTTTGTTTGGTCTTGAAGGTACAAATGACTGAAATTGTAAACTTTTGTCACAATTGTTCTGTAGTTTAGTCTTTAACCTACAAATGATTGAAATTGTAAACTGTAATCTGTGTTTTGGAGCTTTTCTCCCCAGGACTTCATTGAAAATGGGTTCTTCTTGGCCCAATGGACTATCCTGGTAAACCAACTGCAAATAAATAAATAAATAAATAAATAAATAAACTAGCAACACAGATCATGTTGGTAGCTTAACAGTTAGTGAGTCTAAACTCCAAAAGGTCTTCCCATATCTGTCAAATTAAGAAAAAAAAACCTGTCTGTAGTCAATGTGTCTGTAAAATGTGCACTTTGCAAATGGATAGGTGTCTTTTGGTTTAGTGCTCTGTGTAAAATGTTCTTTTTCTTCATGCCTTTTGGACGGTGATTTTTAAATGTAATCCTTTTGTGAACTACTCTTGGAGTAGAACCATTCATTTCTATTAGGTCAGAGTTACCCAAAATAACTTTACAGCTCCCTTTAGCAATACTTTTAATTGTTTTACTCTCTGATGACATAAGTACTACAAATCTTAAGTTAAAATAAGTGACCTATGTAGACAGATGTGGTTTTTTTTTTAATTTTTGTTCACGGAACAGGTGGGAGTTTAGTATTCCTGTTATGTTTAACCTCATTAGCTATTTTTACAAGCATATTGAATATCTTATATCAACAAATAGTTTAACCAATATTTCAGTTTCTTTTTCATATGTAATTTCATCTATTAGCTTGGATACTCTAATGAATTGGATTCTGGCAATATTGTATTTCAGTTTAGCTAAATGGTAGTTTTGATTATTCATGTATTTATTGACAAAAGTAGCATTATGGTACTAATGGTTGCTAAATCTAAGTTGTTCCAAATCCATGTTAATCCTAGTGGCTAGAAAGCTGACCACATTACATTTACAACTGCAAGTAAAGTATAGAAAATCAGTAACAGTACTCAGAAATATCCAAAAATGAATCAAACAATGTTGGATCACCTTTCCACATAAAGAAATCTTCAATAGATCTCTTATAAAAACGCGCATGCTTGAAAAAAGGGTGTTCATATAAAAACCCAGTTTCCACCAGGTTAATGCTAGATTGACAAAATAGCCACTCCCTTATTCTGATGGTAAAAGGTAGCATTAAAAAAAGTGTTTTACATTTTGCAATTTACTTTTATTAAGCATTTATTTGTGTGCTACTTAAATTTGTGTATGTCCTCATATATAACCCAATATAATTTAAACCTTCACTCTGACAAATCAGTGTATGTAGGGAATCGGTGTAAGTCTACGGTGCTTAATAAAGTAATGAAGCTAAAACATTTCCAAGATTCTCTCACAAAGGAAATAGTCTTTATCTTTTATGTTACCATGAACTTCTATACAGTCCAAACCTGCTAGCATCATAGTAACTACTTATTCTATTTTTTTTCATAACCGTGAATGCCCAATGGGGCAGCCACACTTGCATGATCTTGCTTACTTGAAAAGCTATTTCTTGCTCATAATGCACTGTGACTGCACTGTTGATGAGATTAAAATGTCCTTATCTGTGTTGCCAGATCATCGTCAGTTTGGCATATACAGAAGTAGAAAAGAAATAGTGTGAAATTTGAAAACTATTCCATGGATGAGATGTTCAACTGAGGCCCTATATACCTGAGTTAGCAGCTCTGTTGGATGTAAAAGATCCTGTAGTGCTTATAAAAGGTTCCAAAGCTCTCTGTGTAATAGTTTCTTTTTCTAACTTTGCCTGCACTATCTCTGATCATCTTGGATGATTTTAGATTGGTTACCTCCATTTTGGATGCCCTTACTGATATTTGGAAGTAGTGTGTAAAATCTTCCTGAAAGAAGCTTGCTTTGGTTTGTCTGGGTACATTTGTAGACAGTCATATAAAATATCCTTTCTTTACTGGAGTTGTCAACTATGGAGGGATTGCCTCTTCACCCATGATAAGGACGTGGTCCTCTATGTGGTTGCCCCAAGCTTGACATGTGATTTGATTAGGTGATTAGACTTCCCATGCACCAAATATTGATGTAAACATGTACAGATTGTTGGATTAGAGCAATCCATCTGTGTAGCCCCTTACTTGAATTTCCATGATTTCATTTCTTTGCCACATTAACCAGTTACTTTGATAAATTCTCCACATCAGCACTGTTTGCCATGTTAGGAAACCACAGACTGTGACAACACTCCCTCCTCCTGTCTCAGTCCAGGAAAAAAAGCCCAAATCTACTGAGGAAGATGGTCTCTCAAGATAAGTCTGTGGCTCTGTCCTGCAGTACTCCTCATACCTCAACCTTTTGCCACCATGAGTAAATTTCATCAGAATTACCCTATGAAAACATGGCCACATTTCCACTTCTTTTTTATGGCTTATTTCTGTAGTAGTTCAGCATATATGAAGAATGCACTAGTTCAGTTTTCCTACGTTCTTTTTGCAAAAGCATTTTTTCTGTTCTATACTACATCACGTTTTTCTCTGTCCTTTTCCATGTATGCCTCTTCACCTTTAGCAAGTTAAACACTGACATACTCTCAAATTACTATCTGCCATCTGACACTTCCTGTTAAGAGACAACTCAGTAACTGGTTAGGTGTGGCTACAGTGCAAAACTCATGCTGAGGTAAAGCATTTCCTGGTACCTCGACTGCTTGATTTACACTTCTGATGTTCTTCGTGTTTCACTGTTACAGTCATTACATTTTGCAAATCTGTCGGCAGGTTGCCCTCAGTCGGCCTGATTAACAAAGTCTTGGGTCCTGCGTCAATTGCTGTCCCTTCTTCCATGACGTCAGGTCATCAGGAGTATAAAACATGCAGGCAACACCATTACATCAGTCTTTCTTGCCATGCAGTGCCTGAAGCAGAAGCAGTTTGCAAGTGCCGGTCGGCTGACTCCTGAAATTTTCGTTTTCGAGTTTCAGAACCGAAGTCTTCAACTAAAAGCTAAGTACCCCGTTAGGGAAACTTTTCCTGCTCCTTACTGATGTCAGTAAAAGTTAATAATTGTATTACTTTTGGGAAGCAAATACCTCATAAGGATTTTCATTTGTACTGTATTCCTTGCCTAGGCCCTGACCACGATGTACCTTGCTGTCAATTTTGTGCTTTATTTAATCAGCGCACTATCCATCATCGGTACATTTTTGCTTCTAAATATTTTGGTTCTCAGTTTAATTATCCAGAAATTACATTGGTTAGCCATCCTACTATTGGAATACCAAAAAAACACAAAGAAAAAGACAGAGACAGGCCGTTGAGGTCCAATACTGCCGACGAAGCTTCTCCTAAGCCAGTCGCCAGTTTGCCGGTACTCAGTGAGGTGCTATCACAGCCCCTGATACCCACTACTTCTGATTCGCAGGCCTCTGCTGAGACCCATTCGGAGTCCGGTATGCTGCGACATGCTTCACCTATGGAACCCACAGATGTCTCTACCTTGGATGGGTCCAGAGCCGCTGTGCAGGCACCGGCTTCTGAGGGTGTATTCAGTCCTACAGATTTGCATATTAAACTGACTCCACCTTCAATACTAAGGCCTAAATCTCAATCTATGTCTAAAAAACCGACACCCAGGCCACATGTTCAGGCCCCTATGCCTAAACAACAAATTATCAAAATGGCTGAAGATTTAATTACTCTAATCAGGGGTAGTCAAACTCCCCCCCTTCTAAGAGGCCTAGGGCTGAACTTGACTATGACTCTTCTGAACAGGACTCTCTTTCATCTGACCCTTCCAATGACCTGGATTTGTCCATACCTACTTATGAGGATTCTGATGCAGAGGATTCCATTCCCTCTGCTTCTCCCCCTGAGGATTTTTCTTTTGGGGAAACTTTACATTCCTTAAGGGAGCATTTCCACTGGGAAAGTCAGGAATTTTCTGAATCCAAGGATTTCCTTCTTCTTCCTCAGCATAGGCCTTTGGCTATACCTCCTGTACTAGACATTGTTGATGATGTGTTTTCGGAATCCAGTATGGCCCCAGATTCTCTGCCTCCAGCCCCTAGTAAACCAGACAGATACTACAGCATTCCTTGAGTCCCACAAATTCCTTTTCAAAAATCCTGTTGCTGACCCAGAAACTATTTCTCAGGGGCCCAAGGGCATTAAGGCTTCTACTGCTAAAAATCCTACCCCTTCTGATAGAGACTCCAGGGCGTTGGATAGATGGGGTAAAAAGGTTTATACTTCTGCAACCTTGGCAATCAGGGCTTTAAACTGTCAATTCCATATGCTAAAATATCAACAGCATGTCATGGGACTGCTTAAACAGAAAATGATGTTGATTTCTGACTGTGTGGAAAATAAAGATTTACGGGATTTATTGCATTCAGCTGAACAAGTTGGAAAACATACTTTGCAATGTGGTTTTGATTCTTTAGAGGCCTCTTGCAGGGCTGCTGTTACTGGGTCTGTGCTTAGAAGGCATGCTTGGCTTAAGGAGCAATCTCTGCCTGATCATGTTAAAGCAAAACTGTTGGATGCTCCTTTGCATCAGGACCATCTGTTTGGCAATAAGGCTGAAGAAGTTCTAAAAAAGATGGAAGATAAAGCTAAAACTATGCAAACTGTGAAAGATTTCTTACAAGTACAACCTCCAAGATTTAGTAGGCACTGCCCTACTAAGAACTGGTCCTTTCCAGCTCCTTCCAGAGACACTCATACCAAACCCAGACACTCCAAAAGCACCAGGTTTCAGTCCCAAGGGACTCTCAGAACTAAGCAATGGGGTGCTTCCACTTCCAAATCTGGAAATAACAAGACACCACCCTATGGTAAACAGTCTCAATGACTTTCCTTAAAATTACCAATCATTTACCTCTCAGCCACCCCTTTGGGGGGGAAACTGGCTCTTCATGCAAAAAACTGGCAACTTATAACCCAGGACAAAATGGGTTTTAAACATAGTGCCCCAGGGATATAGATTTCATTTCCACACGTTGCCAACTCCAACCGGGTGGCCAGACTTGCCCCCAAATCAGTAGGCAGAGGCTCAGAAACAAGTACTTTCCCTCCTAATCATGGGGGCTATTCAACCAGTACCAGAAGAGGAAAAGGGACAAGGTTTCTATTTCAGACTTTTCCTGGTACCCAGAAAAGACAAATCATGGCATCCAATTCTGGACCTGTCTACTCTAAACACCTTTCGGGACATTCCAAAATTCAAGATGCTGACTCTTCACCAGTTACTCCCTATGCTAGGCAAGGATGCCTGGTTGGCAACTCTAGATTTAAAAGAGGCTTACCTGCATATCCCAATCAGGGAATCTTGCAGAAGATACCTACGCTTCAAAGCAGGCTACTTGCATTATCAGTTCTCTGCACTGCCCTTTTGCTTGTCTACTGCACCCAGGGTATTCACAAAGTGCCTGGCTCCAGTAATTGCATTTTGCAGGTAAATAAATATTCAAATATATCCATACCTGGTCAATTGTCTAATTCAGGCAGAAAACCAGGCCACTCTTCTAAAACATATGGTGTTTGTAAAAAGGGTTCTAACTTGTCTAGGGTACACCATAAACGAAAAGAAATCACACCTGGTACCCTCTCAGAAAATTACATTCCTGGGTGCAAGCTTGAATACAGCTGCCCAGTTGGCTTTCCTTATGCCAGAAAAGCAAATTCATTTGGTGACTTATGTCAAACAGGTGGCCACAAAAACCCTGCTATCTGCAAGACAAATTCTGCAAGCCTTGGGATTCATGGCCTCCTGCATTCTTCTAATTCCATATGCAAGACTGCATATAAGGAAACTTCAGTGGTACTTAAAAAGTTTATGGAGTCAGCATTGTCACAGCTTGGAAACAATGATTCCTATCATACCTTGCCTGCACCTAGAGTTCCTATGGTGGGCAGAGGCCTGCCACCAAAACAAGGGACAGCCATTCACACCAGCCCCTGCCGCCAAAACCCTAACTACAGATGCATCAGACTATGCATGGGGGGCTCATCTGGCAGGGAATTGCATTCAGGGCAAATGGAGCCCAACTCAAATGCATCTTCATATCAATCAAAAAGAAATGTTAGCTTTACAAAATGCTCTGACAGCCTTCAAGAACTACCTTCATCCAGGACAACTTATGGTAAAGACGGACAACACCATGGTTATGTGGTACATAAACAAGCAGGGGGGTACACATTCCTACCCCCTCTGAAGACTAGCCATGGCATTGTGGAACACGGCCTTGAGCTACCAAGTACAACTACAAGCTCAATTCCTGCCAGGAAAGCTGAATATTCTGGCAGATGAACTAAGCAGAAATCTCATGGACCCACACGAATGGAAAATGGAACAATGGATTTGCAACATGTTGACACGCAAATGGGGGAGCCCGGACATAGATCTTTTTGCCTCAACCCAGAACTACCAGTTGGACAAATTTTGCACAAGAACTCCTCACAAAAAAGCCTGGAAAGTGGATGCTCTGTCCTTCAGCTGGAAAAAAAATATCAGTCTATGCCTTTCCCCCTCTGCCTCTGCTCTCCAAAGTTCTACTAAAAGTCAAACAGGACAAACCAAAAATGATTTTGATTGCTCCAGACTGGCCATGCCAACACCTGTACCCACTCCTGCGCAGTGCGTTACAAATTTCTCTATGACACCTGCCTCAGACACCTTCCTTACTGTCTCAGCAGGAGAACCAAATTCTGCACCCTCAGCTCCAAACATTGAATCTTGCAGCTTGGCTAATCATTTAAATTCGCCCTTAGCATCCCTCAGCAAACCTGTGACAAATGTCATTTTGGAGGCGAGAAGACCTAGTACTAGAAAATCTTATGCTGACAAATGGAAAAGATTCTGTGTCTGGAATCAATCTCAAGGGATGAGCACAGCAGCGCCCAATTTACCTCAGATTTTGCAATTCATAACTGAGATGCTTCACAAAGGCCTGTCTTTTTCCTCCATTAAAATCCATGCCTCAGCGATTTCAGCTCATTACAACACAGAACCCCCCCCCCTTCTCTCATCCTCTGCTAAAGCAGTATCTCAGAGGGGCCAAAAACTTGAGAACACCCAGGAGAGCTCCAACCCCTGCCTGGGACCTTAGCTTTGTATTGGAGAAACTCACTCTGCCTCCTTTCGAGCCAGCTGTTACTGCAGACTTAAAATTTATTTCCTAGAAAACAGCCTTCCTTTTAGCAATCACTTCAGCTAGAAGGATATCTGAATTACAGGCCCTTATGGCAGTGGAGCCTCTCATCATCTTTCATGCGGACAGGGTGTCACTCAGGACCAATCCATCCTTCATGCCCAAGGTGGTATCCAGTGTGGCTCTTAATTAGTCCATTCATTTTCCAACTTTCTTTCCCAATCCACAGAACAAGAGGGAGCGGATTCTGCATTCATTGGATGTACACAGACAACTTAGATTCTACTTGGACAGGACTAAATCTCGAAGAAAATCTAAACAACTGCTGGTAGCATTTGCTGCAGGGGCAGAGGGGAAGGCTATTTCAAAACAAATCATTTCTAAATGGATAAGCCATTATATTCATTTCTGCTATAAGCACCAAGGAAAACCTATCCCCCAGGGAATCAGATCTCATTCCACCAGGGCTGCATCTACTTCTACAGCCTTTCTCAGAGGTGTTCCTACCAGGGATATTCTAGAAACTACCTGGAGTTCAGTTCATACTTTCACCAAGCATTATCACTTACCAATTTTCTCTAAATCCAGAGCTGGCTTTGCCACTGCTGTTTTGCAGGGCCTTATAGCTGGTCCTAATGCTGTATAAATCCATCCTCCCAACCATAGCTTTGGGAATCTACCCAAATGTAATGACTGCAACAGTGAAACACGAAGAACATAGTACAGTTGTGTACACTTACCATAAATGTAGATGTTTGAGTGTATTCACTGTTGCCATCCTGATTACCCTCCCTCCAGCCCCCTGTTTTTCTCTTACTATACCTCTACTTTCTTTTACTATCCTTAAAAGCCTTTTTGGTGTATTTGCTTTTGTTTGGAGGTATATTTGTGTGTTTTTAATTACTTATATATATTTTGCTCCCCATTTGGGGGGCACCTGACATCTGGGGCAAGAAAAACTGATGTAATGGTGTCACCTGCATGTTTTACACCCCTGACGACCTGATGTCATGGAAGAAGGGGCAGCAACCGATGCAGGACCCAAGACTTTGTTAATCAGGCCGACTCAGGGCAACCTGCCAGCAGATTACCCAAATGTAATGACTGCAACAGTGAATACACTCAAACATCTACATTTATGGTAAATGTACACAACTGTACTTTTCCCCTGCCAACCAGATGCTGGATGACACACCACCTTAGCTGACGTAGCAGTGTTGTTATCTGTTATAGAATTCCTGTACAATTTTCCTGCATGACCTGTACCTAACTATCTGTTTGCATATTTATATCCTGTTCCACATTTTGATCTAGCTTGCTACTGCACTTTTTTTGTATTGACCATGCACTCCAACCCTTCTTTTTTTTATTTTACTGTTTTTTTCACCCTTTGAATGAAGATTTTTTTTGTCAGAGAACTTTAGGAACAAACACACCTTTTTAACTCTAATAATGCTGGTTGCTGATATGATTAAGTTCAGTGAGACTCTGTTTTTTATTCCTGACTTGCAACGAACACATTATAATGCAGACTTAACATGGGCTGCATAAGTTCAGGTAATATTTTATTTTATTTTTTTAAGAAATCAGTTAAAATGAGCATATATTGCCTTATATTACTGAATATAATGTGACTCTCATAAAAGAAATAATGTTGCTTCAGTATTTCTTATTTAAGTACATTTTCTGTCCCCCGTGCCATTTAGTGACCATCACAGCTATAACCATTCATTCCTCAAGAATGAGGCAGCAGATGTTCATTAAGTGGATATCATCCAGGTGACCAAGAGGGTGTTTTTCCATTTTCTGTACCTTACCCCTCTGCCTGCAGCTGATAGGTTCATAGGTGTATACCAGGCTTAGAACCACTGGGTTTTCTTTAAGCATAGCCATGCACCCAAAATCTCTGACAAGCTCTGGTAGCCTTAGTAAGTTTAAGCAGGGGTTTGGGAGATGAAGTATTCACAGGCTGCCTTTGTCCATTAGAAACACAAGTAACAAATCATTCGTGAATTTCCCATCCAATTGTCCAAGCTGTGCTTGAATTGGGTTGAGGGACTCTACTTCACATGGATGGGGAGCTTGTTTCAGATAAGGGGTAGTCTCTGGGATACATATCTGTGTCTCCAGCAGATCTTATTTATATCACAGGCAAGGTTTAAGTCTTTAGAAGAGGTAATTCTGGTGCTGTTTGTTTTGTGGATATGCAGGCGGCCCATCAGAGTGAGATCTGATGATGCCTTGTATGCCAGGCATAGATCTCCCCTCAAAAGCCTGTAAGAAACAGAATACATGGATAAGGCTTTGAGGTGGTCTGCATAGAACATGTTACTTAGACTCTGTATTCTTTTAGTGAGGAACCCCTGTGGCCATTCCAGTTGTTGGACATGCCTGGTTGGGACATCCCAAAGAGGGCACTGTACTTAATGATAGGTCATCTGAATGCCTAATTCAGTAGAACAATGATCTCCTTTGACCTAGATACCATATGTTTATTTGTAAGTTGCACAACATAGAATTATTTCTTCACTACCATAGTCAGGTGATGGTCAAAGGCTAGAGTAATGTCTATGTGTCCCCAAGTCCCGACTACTGGGTTGAGTCTTAGGGTGTGCTATCAATATGATAGTTACCAGGAATGGATGACTCCCCAAAGGATACAATTATGCATTTCTTGGCATTTAAGTTTAGTCCATGACTCTGACACCAGTTATTGGTCTGTGTCAGTCCTTCATGGAGAACATTAGTTTCAGTGGGGGATTCTATGATGCAATCATCTGCAGATTTGGTCAGCCAGAGGTCTTTGACATTGGCCTTGACTTCAGAGAAGTAGATCCCCAAAAATGAGCAGTCCCAGAACCAGTCCCTGAGAGACTCCACTAGTGACTGGCCTCTTTGTAGAGGTGAACTCTCCAGTTCTAACTTTGAGTCCTGTCTGTGAGCCAAATGGTTATTCGCCAGGTGACATAAGGCTTTATACCTAATGTTAGAAAAATGTGTATTTGAATATATGAGAAATGCTAGTTTATAAGCAAAGTAGTATATAATGCATGTTATTCTATTAATCATAGTAGAAAAGATTAATTCATGTTTAAATGTAAAGTAGTTTTGAAACTGCAGTGTGGCTTGAAGCAAAGCTGACCTTCGACCCTGGCAGATGCTAGCTTAGCAAGTTTTAATGTTTATGCTTTTCACAAATGATTACCTGCTGGGTCAGGAAATTAAATGTGTGAAATAACGAAATCTTCTGCTCTTTTCTGCTGGGATGATTTGGCCTTGTATATGCATTACTGAGATAGCACGCAGCTGTGTGAGAAAGTGTAACAGAGAACAAAGACGTGTATTAAAAGACTGAATCTGCTATTGTATTCGAACTGATATGAAACCTTGAAGAAGTAACTTACAGAAAGACATTATGTCTGACCAGGTGGATAGCAAGGCCGTATTGTAACCAGAGGAAACGTTTTTTTAAAATATACAGCATCAGCAGATTTAATGAATAGAGGACTGTAAGCTAAAGTGATGTAGATGCCCTGTGACATACCACGTCAGTAAGGTGGGCACAGCTTGAATGTTAAACCTATATAAAATTGTGTGCTTCCTGTTTCATGTCTAACAAAATTCTGTACTTGTACGTTTTTTGCCTCCTGGTGTACACTAGTAAACATTTGAATCTGAACCTCCTGTGTATTGAATTCTTGATTTTATTTAACAGTTTGGTCCTTCTTAGCCGGAAATTCCCTCAGACAGCTGCAGATCAGAGTCTACTGGTGGTCGAATACTGCGCAGGAGAAGTTACCGAAATGGTTCTTCTTGGGTGAAAAGACCTCTGACTGAATTGTCGTTTAAAGAGGCTGGCCACTCTCTGATCTGTGGCTGAAGAGCGGATATTGGACAAATTCAATACCAGAGGCTCAGGTAGGAAGAATTTGCCTTTTTTCTGTTTTAGATCAGGGACTAGGTTACAGTATATTGTTGTCAAGATTTGTTTTGCAGATCATGGACAAAAGGAAGTACTGTATATTTAGTCATAGATCAGGGTAACAGAATAAGGTATGAAAACACAACACCTCCACTCCTTCAAAGCACCAAAATCACTAGATATACGAAACAGGAACACATCCACTGTAGTTTGAAAGTTCTTTTAATTCTGGTACCTCGGCCTTCGCCTTCTCCTAGAATACATTTTACTACATCAAACACCACCCTTTTTATATCATACTTAATTGAATTATTAATGCACATTAATCCATCAATTCAAATTAGCTTGCCTTCATTATTGCTGCAACAGTATAACCTGCATCTTGGAACAATTTCTTTTGAAATAAAACCAAACAGTTTGAAATTTCATATAAATGCATTTGTAGAATATCTTTACATACATTAATCTATTTTAAATAAACATGTATACAAAAACACTTTTATATATCATCCATTTTATAAATATTTAAACTTTATAAATTCATTTTTAATTCATTTTTGAATCAACATCTATGCTCTGAGAAATATGTGGAAACAATGTGTTTAAATTTCCATATTGTTTGTTCCATAGTGTTTGATGTAGTAAAATGTATTCCAGGAGAAGGCGAAGGCCGAGGTACCAGAATTAAAAGAACTTTCAAACTACAGTGGATGTGTTCCTGTTTCGTATATCTAGTAACAGAATAAGGTAGGCAGTTATTCTAGATAAACTGTGAACAGGAACTGAGAATTTGATATCACGTGATAAAAAAGGGTTACGTAACATTTTCTTTGCCATGGGTAATCAGTGCACTAAAACATTGCGAGATCCGCCCCTAACCGAAGATGCAAAATACATGCAATCACAACGTTCCGATAACGTTAGGTATTATACGAAATGGGTTAACAAATATGAATTTGATGGTAAACTAGATAAAACTTCACTAGTGAAACTCCTTAAACAGCTTAAATCTGATGCGGGAGGTCAGGCAAAAAAGCAATGCCCATTAGGCATTCCTCAGGCACACAGGTGGATTGAGGAAGCAAATCGTAGAGAACAGAAGCTTAAAAATTCAAAAACATTATTTTTAGACAAAGAGGATAATAACTTAGTAATAGTGACAGCTCCTCCTCCTCCTCCCTTGCCCCCTCCCTTGCCCTTTTCAGGATATGAAGCGAGTGGACAGGCTGGTCCGCCTCTGCGTTATCCTGAAGTTTCAGCAAGACCACAACCATTTGTTAGAGATCTTATTGAAACTAGGTCCCGAACACGTAAAAAACATAGGGACACAGAATCATATCAAACAGAGAGAAACCTACAGGATGAGAGTGAGGAAGAAATATGCCCACTTATAGAAGTTCCAAATCCTCAGGCAGGACAGGAAGGGCAAAACCCAACACTCTTAGTATACAGACCATGGACACCGGAAGATATCCATAAAGCTACTGAGGGAATCCCCCATCCGAAAGTTAATTTTACGAAATTTGTAGAAGATTTACAAGGCATGAGGTTGAGTTACCACTTGAATGGGGAAGAAGTAGAAAAAGTAGTAAGACAAATTATAGGTCCAGATTGGCACATGATTTGTGGCACCTGGAATCCTCGTACTGCAGAGCTTAAACCACTCCCACATAGTGACGCAGAGTTAGACAACAGAGTGAAAGGTCTAACAGACCGAATCTCTGAGAAATGGAAACCTAGAGCAGACTGGACTTGCATTAATCAATGCATACAACAGGAAAATGAGACAATAGATGGGTACTATGCTAGATTATTAGAATGTTTTAACAATCATAGCAGTATGTCTGTTCCTGAGAACCAAACAAATGATTCCCCATATGAACAACAATTGAAAAATGCATTTTTGAAAGGTTGCATTGCACCTATTAGTAGCTTCATTATGAAGCATATGATAGACCATCGAACAGGGAGGCTACAAGCCTTACTTGAATACGCTAGACATGCTGAAAGACATTTTAATAGTAAAAAGAAAAAGAAGGCGCAAGTCTTCACTGCTGAAGACGGAGCTGAAGTGTTTATGTTACAGTCAGGTAAAAAGGGCAAGAAGAATGCCCAGGGAAACAAACAGTCTGACAAACGATCAGAAGATTTTGAAGAGAGAAAAAGAGAGGTGAATGCTTTAAGTGCGGGAAAAAGGGACATCTAGCAAGGGATTGTAAGCAAAACAAAAAGGTAATTTCAGAAGATAAGGGAGATGAGGACTGACTATATGATAGTGAAGATACATCATGCGAAAGTCAGAAATCATCAGGAAAAGTTAATGAACAAAACACAAATGTACATGTGATAGAAGGAATAGAGGAAGTGCAAATAGATATGGAAGATGAAGAAAGTGAAATTTTGGACTTAGCATTATTGAGCTTAGAGCTCTACTTAGCAGATATGAAACCGGAAGTTACACTTCTGGTGGAGGGAAGGGAAGTCAAATTCCTGTGTGACTCAGGAGCGTCACGGACTTTGATACACCCCTCCAAGTTACCAGAACATTCCGAATCACCTGATTATATACTAGTGAAAGCAGCAAATGGACAGCTATACAGGGAACCACTTTCCCATGATATAGCAATAACTGACCCTGTTTCAGGTATGACCCAAAGAAGTAAAATTGTTGTTTCTGCAAAGTGTCCAGTAAACCTATTGGGCAGGGACCTTATGCAGATATTTGGCATAGCAGTAGTTCCAACTGTACAAGGTATGGAGGCACAAAGACAAATGGATACCTTTGTAGTGCGGTCGGAGGGTGAAACTTTGTACTGGTACAGCCATGACCTAGTCACAACTGGTCCAGGGGCAGTAACCGAGGAACTGATGAATGTAGCCATCAGTAAAGCCCCCTCCCTCGACACTGATCGACAGCATTTGTTACACTGTACTCTATACTACTGTACTACACCAGGACTTGATAGAGAGTATGAGCAAGAATTGTTCAGGAATCGTGCAACTAGACTAGTATTGCGTACTTTGTACTGGGATACTGAGGGGAACAGTGTAGTTAGCTGTTCATTACCTCAAGAATTCCTTGCATTGTATAAATCAAATCGATTACCACATGTCAGCTTGACAAAAAACAAAAGTGTAAAATGGGCAGACTTAGGAGAAAAAGTAACAAGATGGGAGAAACAGACTGATTTAGAACTGTCAGAACAAGGGATACAGAAACAAAAACTGAATTGGTTGACACAGACATATCCAGCTGTACACTTGCAATCCAGCGAGGACAGCTGATTAGCATTTTTATTAGAAGAAGAAGAAAAGGCCTTATGCGAAATTCCAACAACTCTTTGGTCAACAGGCAAGTCAGATGTAGGACTTATTCGAACAGCAGGACCAGTTACAATTACCCCAAAGTCAGCTTTTAGACCACAGAAAAGACAATACCCTTTGAGAAAGGATGCAGAAATAGGAATCAAACATATAATAGCAGCATTACTCAAAGAAGGAGTACTGGTAGAATATCCTGATTCACCATGTAATACACCCCTATTTCCTGTTAAAAAAGCAAATGGGGAATGGCAGATGGTACAAGATTTACAAGCTGTAAATAATGCAGTAATACCTAGAGCACCTACGGTGCCAGACCCACATACTTTGTTAAACGATTTAGAACCGCAACAGAAGTATTTCTCTGTGGTAGATATTAGCAATGCTTTCTTTTCAATACCTATACATCCTGATAGTCAATATTGGTTTGCATTTACATTTCAGGGTAAAAAGTATACGTATACTCGACTACCACAGGGATATTGTGAGAGCCCAACAATATTTGCGCAAGAAATGGCTAGCAACATGGCTTGGTTTACCCCACCGGGAGGTAGTCAAATTCTACTTTATGTAGATGACATCTTGCTAGCAGCCCCCACCCAGCAACAATGCAGAGAGGATACTGTAGCATTATTGAAATTTTTAGCAACACAAGGACACAAAGTAAACAAAAATAAGTTACAACTTTGGAGAAAACAAGTTAGATACCTAGGATATGTAATATCCAATGAAGGTAGAATACTAGACGAGGAAAGAAAAACAGCAATTTTGCAAGCACCCAAACCAACAACCAAGAAGGAAATGATGTCTTTCTTGGGTACAACTAATTTTTGTCGGAGCTGGATACCAAATTATGCTTTGGAATCTGCTCCACTGACTAACTTGATATATAAGACACCGATGGCAGCACAAGATATTTTACAATGGACATCTGAAGCAGAAACAGCTTTTTGCAGGTTGAAGCAGTTGATAGCTTCTTCATTAGTTTTAGGACTTCCAAATTATCATAAACGACTCTTTCAGACCGTAGATTGTAAGCAAGGATATATGACGTCAGTATTGACACAACAACATGGGGATAAGCAACGCCCCATAGCCTATTATTCATCACAGTTAGATCCAGTGGCGCGATCTTTGCCTCACTGTGTACAAGCAGTAGTTGCAGCTGCAATGGCAGTACAGGCTTCGGCCTCAGTGGTGTTATTCCACCCTCTCACATTGAGAGTGCCTCATGCAGTTGCAATAATTTTACTACAAGAAAAAGTGGCATACCTTTCTCCTGCTAGACATCTTTCATGTATGACTATACTGTTGAGCCAACCTCATATGACAATTGAACGATGTATGACATTAAATCCATCAACATTACTTCCAACTCTTGCGGAGGGCACACCACACAGCTGCCTGCAGGAAATTGAACAGTTAGCTTTACCTAGACAAGATCTCACAGATATGCCCTTGGATAATGCCGAGGTGACATATTACGTGGACGGCTCATGCAGAAGGGGTCCTACAGGGAAGAATCTGGTAGGGTATGCAGTAGTTACAGACACTGAAATTTTAGAAGCCCAATCCTTACCACATAACTTATCTGCACAAGCAGCAGAATTGATAGCTTTGACGCGGGCATGTACTTTAGCAAAAAACAAGTGTGTAAACATATATACTGATAGTCAGTATGCTTTTTCTACAGTACATATATTTGCACAACAATGGAAAAATAGAGGAATGATAACATCTAGTGGGAAACCTATTAATCATGCGCAATTTATTTTAGAGTTATTAGAATCTATTCAGTTACCTACCAAAGTAGCTATCTGTAAATGTGTAGCTCATACAAAACAACAGGATAAGATTTCGAAAGGCAATGCATGAGCTGATGCAGCTGCAAAGCAAGCAGCCTCAGACTCAGAAACTTTACTTTTGAATGAGGAATTACAACCCTCTGAGATTTTAGATTTAGACATGCTAAAAACAATGCAGATGCTTACTACAAAAGCAGAAAAACAAAAATGGGTAAAACGAGGTGCAATTCTTGAGGATGGACTGTACATTTCCAAAGAGAGAAAACCAATATTGCAGTCTAATTTATTTAGATATGCAGCTTTGTTGAGCCATGGGCTGTGCCATGTCTCAAAAGGGGGGATGGTACAGTTGGTAAACCGAATATTCCAAACATACGGATTCACAAATTACACACAAAAATTTTGTGCAGCTTGTCATACTTGTAACAAGCACCATGCACAAGGGGCATTTAAAACCAAGCCAGGAAGTTTTCCTATACCACCATATCCATTCCATACTATTTGTATGGATTTCATAGAATTGAATAAGTGTGAAGGGAAAAAGTTTTGTTTAGTTATTGCAGACATGTTTTCTAAATGGGTAGAAGCTTTTCCAACCAAAAACCCGGATGCAGCAACAGTGGCGAAAGACCTGATAAAAGAGATAACCCCTAGATTTGGCATTCTGGAAAGGATTTATAGTGACAACGGCACACATTTCGTGAATCAGACAATCCAGCAACTTGGGAGATTTTTTGGTATCTCCTTAAAGAACCATTGTGCCTACCACCCACAGTCAACAGGACTGGTGGAAAGGTACAATGGTACCCTCAAAAATAAGCTTAGGAAGCTAGTTGAGGAAACCCAAAAGAATTGGATATACTGTCTGCCTTTGGCACTGCTGAGTATGAGAACGGTTCCAAATGTAAAGGGTTTGACTCCATTTGAAATGTTTTTTGGGAGAGCATATTATGTGCCTCAGTGGAAAGCTCTCATGTCTGCAGAGCAAGAGGCTGATAGTTCATTAGCTAGTTATATGAAGAAACTGTTAACAAATAAATCTGTTTTTCAGTTTAACTCTTTTTCAGATAAGGAACAGACCAGACCGGTGGAAGCAGTCTTGGCCGCGGGGACGTATGTGTGGTTGAAAGTGACGAAGAGGAAGAATTGGGCGAGTCCAAAGTGGGAGGGACCGTACCAGGTTCTGTTGGCAATGCCTACTGCAGTTAGAGTGGCCGAGAGGACGTCCTGGGTTCATTTGACACATTGCAAACCGGTAAAGAACTTTCAACTTGATAAAAACTTTGTGACTGATACACAACCAGACCGAGATGGCCAAAAACAAAGCGAATAGAAATTTAGATCAACCCCAGAGATGTTGCATAATCATTTTGTTGAGTGTATATTTATTGACTGTAATTGTGACAATTTTCCTCTTTTTGTGGTTTATCCTACACACAACCACACAAGTGAAAGTGGGAAGGCGTGACAAAATGTCTATAGACTGGCATCCACATTTTAACACATACCTAGCCATGAAACGTGTATATTGCTGTAAATTGCTGGGTTTGTACAGCTATACCAACAGCATATGGAGGACTGATAAAGTCAGCTGTCCCTTTAGGGATAAATGAGACTTAGGAGAATTTACTTTTCGATACAGGAACTGTGAGATCACAGGACAAAATAGCTTTATTTTTACTTGTCACACAAAAAGGAATTTTATGTTTTTATAAAAATGATACCCTCCAGGTGGGCTGGAGCAATTGTAATATAACCATATCTTACCGATGTTATATTAAGAATAGTAATGGCAATACTTTTTGCAATACTAATTATGACTCATATTTGAACTCATTGAAAACAACCATGAATGACATTCGCAAAAATCCAGTTTTGTTTAAACAATTGTCAGTTATAGATCAGAAAATGTTTCATGTAGGGCTGATGCGTATTAGTACTAAAGTAGAAAACTGTTATTTTATTTGTGGGAAAAAGGCATATAAATGGTTACCTGAGAATTGGTCCGGCAGTTGTTTTTTGGGTTATTTGGTTCCGGCAATAAGACATACTGCAGAATTACCTTTGGGTAAGATGCGAAACGTGAGAGAAGCAACTCGAAAACCTGAAGGTCCCGTTGAAAAACCTATGAATCCAGTCGGAAAGATCGAAGCTGGCTAGAAAGATCATAATGCCGTGAAAGACAAAAGCAAGTTGACACATATGGACTTGAGTGACAGTGTTATATCCTGGGCAGGAATATTCCCAGCCAATGGAGCAGTAAAATCGATCTGGGAGCTGAGGAAGTTGTCAAAACTTCTCGAAATAATGAGTAATGCAACTTTTTCTGCCCTGCCCTAGAACTGGTGACTGATGAACTGAATGCAATGAGAACTGTTGTGCTACAAAATCGAATGGCTCTTGACTTCACCCTAGCGGTGAGAGGTGGTACGTGTGCGCTTATCAAAAAGAATACTGTGCGTGCATACCAGATAACAGGCATGAAATTAATAATCACCTAGAGGTAATTCAGCAAGTATCAGCCATGACTGAATCAGGCCCAAACCCACTGACGAACTTTTTCCAGAATCTATTTGGGGGGTGGGGTTCCATCCTAATGAATATTCTGATTGCCATTTGTGTGGGTATACTCCTACTAGGAGCATGTGTTTGCTGTGGAATTCCCTGCATGAAAAGATTAATCAAAGATGTTATTGATGTATCTGTTACTGAAACTTTGTATCAAGATATTGAGATAGAAAAATTGATCTCAGATGACATTTTTTCTGAAGTATAGATTGAATGACTCACCTAGCTGAAAATCCTAAGTGGAAGAAGTTGGGAGATGAAATGACACTATGCATACTTCAAAATAGAATAAAAAGTATTAATAGGGGGGAAAATGTTAGAAAAATGTGTATTTGAATATATGAGAAATGCTAGTTTATAAGCAAAGAAGTAGTATATAATGCATTTTATTCTATTAATCATAGTAGAGAAGATTAATTCATGTTTAAATGTAAAGTAGTTTTGAAACTGCAGTGTGGCTTGAAGCAAAGCTGACCAACCCTGGCAGATGCTAGCTTAGCAAGTTTTAATGTTTATGCTTTTCACAAATTATTATCTGCTGGGTCAGGAAATTAAATGTGTGAAATAACGAAATCTTCTGCTCTTTCCTGCTGGGATGATTTGGCCTTGTATATGTATTACTGAGATAGCACGCAGCTGTGTGAGAAAGTGTAACAGAGAACAAAGACGTGTATTAAAAGACTGAATCTGCTATTGTATTCGAACTGATATGAAATCTTGTAGAAGTAACTTACAGAAAGACATTATGTCTGACCAGGTGGATAGCAAGGCCGTATTGTAACCAGAGGAAACGTTTTTTAAAATATACAGCATCAGCAGATTTAATGAATAGAGGACTGTAAGCTAAAGTGATGTAGATGCCCTGTGACATACCACGTCAGTAAGGTGGGCACAGCTTGAATGTTAAACCTATATAAAATTGTGTGCTTCCTGTTTCATGTCAGACAAAATTCTGTACTTGTACGTTTTTTGCCTCCTGGTGTACACTAGTAAACTTTTGAATCTGAACCTCCTGTGTATTGAATTCTTGATTTTATTTAACACCTAACCTCTTGAGTTTGTCAACAATTCCTGAGTTGGGTATTGTGTCAAATACCTTGACCAGGTCAAAGTAGGCAGTGTGAATTGTTTTGCCCTTGTCCATTGCTTTGGTGATCTTCTCAAAAAAGTCCACCAGGTGTGATTAGGAATGACCTGCACTTGATGAAGCCAAACTGGGTTGGGTCCAGTGTCAAGAGGTTTTCTATGTCATTATTGATCATTTTCATGATGATTCTTTCCATGGCTTTCCATATGAAATTAGTGAGACTGATGTATTTATAGTTTCCAGGCTCTGTAGATGGCCTGCCTTTGTGATGGTTGCCATTCTCTATTTGTGAGGCACAAAGCCTGTTTGGAGGCTATGGTTAAATATTGACTCCAGGCTGCATGCTATTTAGAAGGCAGTCTGAGATATTGTCTGGGCCCATAGATTGAGTGTTTTTGGCCCTAGAGAAAGCATTGAGGTCTGTTACTAATGAGACTTGTTCCCTAGTGATAGTAGAGGGAGCTATATTTGATGGTATTTCATGAGAAGGAGATTGAGGGGAGACATGTAAAGTCAGAGCAGAATTTGTCTGACAGTTGGTTTTCTATATCTTCTGGCTCAGTATAGGTGGCTCCATTAACAATGAGCTCTGCACATAATTGCATATTGCCTTTGAGGCTGCAGACATAGCGAAAGAATGCCCTGTGGCTATTGTTGGCCTGGGAGGCCAAATTTATCTCAAATTTGGCTTTGGTAGACTTTTTGTCCTCCAAGTTGCTTATTTAGTTTATTGAGCCCACTTTTATCATGCTGGGCACTACATCTCCTGATTTTTCAAATGATTTTCTTCTTTCTGTTACACAGCATATTGATGATATGATTCCACTAGGGTGGCTTGTTTTTTGAGTTAGATATATACTGATTCCTGATGGGTACAGCTGCCTTTATGCAGTGATTAACAAGCGTGCAGGGTTTCTTTGAACAGTTCCACATATGCAGCAGTATTCTCTGGGTTTAGAGGGGCTTGCAAATTTGCCAGGTTATCACTTAGTAGTAGGAAGTTAGCCTTAGACTAGTTCCTGAGTACTCCAGTGTTACCTGGGGTTCTGGGTTTTATTTTACTTCAAAGGAGACCGTTTTGTGGTCTGACCTCACCAGAGAGGACATTATACTAGGGGCTGTACAGTGCTATCCCATATTAGTGATGACCAGATCCAATGTTCTTGTACCTCTGATTGGTGTATCAACAATCTGATCCAGGAAGCTTGTGTTTATGCAATCAAGAAATCTCTGTGTCTGTACATTTAATATTCTATATGATTCTAAGTTAATAGTAGGGTAATTAAAGTCACCCATGAATATCATATTGGGTTGGGTGGTGAGTGTTTCAATTAAGTATAATATGTGTTATGGATTTCTTGGGTCATAGATGGGGACCTATAGCTTGGAATGAAGAGGTATTGGATTTTGCCTATGGTGATTTGAATGTGGAGAAGCTCAAGTGCATCATCACACCTTGAAGTATATTTATTTTTGAAGTAAACTGAGACTTCTCCACCTTTAGTCCTTGCCTGTGTAGTAGCTGGTCTAAATGTGGGGAAGTCATACGCTGCTGGGGTGGTCTCCATGGCTTTAAACCATGTCTCTGTGACTGCAAAGACATCAGCATTCTCTAGGATCAGGCCTTTTTGGGAGTGGAGTTTCTTGTTTAGATTCCTAGCTTTGAGCTGTAACACTTTAAATTTTCTTGGTTTTGATTTGCTTTGTCAGAAGTATTGTCAGTTTTGCATTGTCTAAAAAAGGCACTATGTGGGGAGAAAAATGTTTTAGTTAATATTCAAAAGCCTAGAAAGCAGAGGTGAAGACCCCATCCCTGGCAAAGCAGAGGGGTCTGCTGACCATTTCCTTCCATGATGTCAAATATTGCACCCCACTAAAAATGACACGAGAAACTAAGTAAATTATTAGTCAGTCATCTTCTGTTCATAGCGTGACATTATCCTTGGAGAAGGTAGAATGCTGGTCAATGCTAAGCTCATAACAGCCTGGGACACACATTTTGAGAGCTCCCTGATGTCTCTCTTATAAGCCAGGGAGGTATGCCTCAGGTCATTTACACCCACACGGACTGTGACTAAATTCTACTGGTACCTGTCTTTCAGTGACCTCTGCGTGTGTGTGTGTGTGTGTGTGTGTGTGTGTGTGTGTGTGTGTGTGTGTGTGTGTGTGTGTGTGTGTGTGCGTATGCATGTGTGTGTGTGTGTGTGTGTGTGTGTGTGTGTGTGTGTGTGTGTGTGTGTGTGTGTGTGTGTGTGTGTGTGTGTGTGTGTGTGTGTGTGTGTGTGTGTGTGTGTGTGTGTGTGTGTGTGTGTAAAATATGGTGGATTCTGGCTCCTGATAAGCAACTAACTGTGACTTTCTCCTAAATTGCCTTATGGGCTTAGAAGTAGAGGCTCCATGAGATGTGCCTGTATCTGTTGATGTGAGCATTGTTTTGAAAATGTGCACTTGAGGCTGCTTTGGGCATTTGTTATCTGTGCTTTATCTAGGTCACCTTTGGGGTTTAGGAAGGTTACATTTAAGTTCACCACACCAAGAACAAAACGTAGAGCAACAAAACCACAAACCATGAATCTCCGAAAAGTTAGATTTATTAAAGACTTAGTGCTTCGGCTCAAAGCCTTCAAAGAGTAAAAAACACTACATTCATTAAATAGTATAAAACCTTGATCAATTAAACAATCATCCAATAACCTTAATTAAATGATGTATTTCCAATTACATTCTTTGTTGAGCCCAAATGTCTCCACAGTATTATACTTTAAAATGAAAAGACTTTCTTTTGTTAATAATTTATCTTTTAAGATTAGTACATTCCCCTAAGAACACTTCTACTTTTTCTAAAATACATCCTCTCAAATCATCAGGTTTGGCATTGTGAAATAGTGCAAAATGGTTGCCCAAAGGGATATCTAGTCTTTTGTTTTTAATGTCTCTGATGTGTTTCTGTAAATGGGTTTTAAAAGCTCAACTTGTGTCTCCAATACAAAATAAGTTGCAGGAACACTTTAAGGTATTGTTGCATTTAAGTACCTTAGCATATATGAGTCTACATATCTGCTTAATGCTCTGTGTGACTATGTGTGATGGATGCAGCATTTGTACTACTGACAACCTAATTGACATTAAGAGTGCTTTTATGAGAGAGCTTTGCTTCCAGTGACATTGTGTAAATACACCTCTCACATACCTTATCAGTTTGTTTGAGAATTAGCTGGTTGTCAGTAAACATGAGGCAATTTCTACATTGCCTCAGGATGCCCATATTCACCAAGCTGGTAATGGAGATAGTGGGAAAGCTCATATCCATGGCAACAGGCCCTTTTTTATTGATTAGGCAATTGTGGTGAGAATATAAAGTCAGGAGTATCTGGTTTGCAACTCTGCGGTCAATACTTTGTAACTGTGCAAACTAGTTGCCCTGTGTGCAGCTAAGTATTAGTGAAAATTCAAGAGTACTTTTATAGGAAAAAATGTCAGCTCAGTGTGCCTGGGTCTGTACAGGGCACTGCCAGACACTTGAAAGGAATCTAATACAGTAGACCCTAACAATTTATGGATGAAGTATTTAGGGAGATATTTTGAAGTTAGATTAGACAATAGCTAATAAAGCAGCACTTATTGAAAAGCCAGAATTAGCTCTGTCAAGAATGATGAATAGTGAGGATTCAACTAAATGGCTACTACCTGGGTACTACTAGTGCTGACCTTACCACAGCTTCCCATTGCTGGGATACAATGCCCCTTTGCTTCTTACACCAGAAGCAAAAAAAAGTAGCTCTAATCCCAAGATGAGAAGCAGGCCACAGACTCTTTGGTGATCGACATTCTTGTTCCAAATGATGTAGGGGTCTGTAGGCTTGTTGTAGCCTTTTCATGGTAGATGCCTTGAATAGTGGCAAGGCCAGTCAGGAAGGTCCCACACAGACACTCGCTGCTCAGAGATAGCCAGGAAGCAATACCTCTCATCAAAAGAACAACAGTAGCACAAATTCCAAGATGAAACTTATGAAAACATTATCATACTTTCTGGTGACCACCAGTCTCTAGGAAATAATGTCACTATACTCCTCTCACCAGGAGCAAATCAGAAGCTCTAATCCCAAAATGGCTGCTGACAAGCAGAATGTGGGGTCACTAATGATTGGTAGTCTTGGACCAGATGTTGCAGATTTTAAAAGTAAGATGTAAAAATGGGTTAATATCCTAAGAGCTGCAGTGTGCGCTAAACAGTTATATATGAAAGGGGGTAGCTCAAACTGTAGCAGTCCAAGGGGATAACTGATAATTTTAAAAGAACAAGCTAGCTTGGATGAGGTAGGTTAATATTCTGGCTCTGTGGAATACAGTGGGAGGGCCAATGAATTTAAATAGCTGAAGGGGACATGACTTTACAAAATGATAACTTTTTACTAACTGACAATAGCCAATAAAAGAGGAGGCAGAAGGAACTGTTTGGCCAAATTGACATAAGGGGCAGTCAGCAACAGAGAGTGAGTTTAAAAACACAACATTAACAGAGTTGCAGGGTGGGGAAAATTTAATTTCTGCGTGATTCAAAAGAGACAGCTCTGGTTTCTTTCTAAGCTTAAATATGCAATAGAATGCAGAATAAACATTGAAACAGTGTAATGAAAATAAACCACTATCCTCAAAACAGAAGAAAGCAATAAAGCAATACAAATTACAGGAAAGCAATATAAACAAAACTAAACTAGCCTTTAACTCACAGCAGTGGTGGCTCATCCTATTGGACTGCAGGACTGCAGCCTCCCCAGCTGAAAACCAAAAATAAAAAAAATCCCAAATCCCAAAACTCACACATGTGTGAGTGGAAAACTCAAATCCGGACTGGTGTTTAACCAGTCCAGATATGGAATAAGGCAGCAGTCTCACAGATGTCCCAGATGTCTATGCAGTTACAGCCACATAGACTGGAAAGGGATCAGATTGCAATGTCTGCAGTCTGTACGTGGCATTCTGGAACTGGAACTAGCTTACTGGCAGCTTTAGAAACGGCTATGCCTTTGCTGAAATGGAGCCTACTGCTGTGCTGAATGAGGGTCCATGTACTGGCAGGTTATGCTGAAAGCTGAAATGGAGCTGTGTGTGTGTGAAATGCCCCAGTGACTACAAGTGCTCAGGAAATATACCTGGTAGTGGTGACTAGAAACAAACCATGTACTTTGGGAGTAGGTAGTAGGAGCTTGAGTTCCCTACCCACCACCACTTGTGAAAGTTTTACTTCATATTGCTGTTCTGTTCCTCATAAAATCTGTGGTTTCTGGAAAATAATGACAAGCATTTGAATTTCAGACTTCATGTTCTTCAGAAAGTACACGGTAATATAAAATCTTTTATTCTAGCAATGTTCTGTTTATAAGATCATTGTTGGCTTTTTCAGGTTTTTTGTGCTAACAGGTTGAGAGCTACGGTGAGAACTGAATTCACTGAATATGTTTGTGGGGCTGTATTTTCCCATTATTGGCTTTGTCTAGGTGTTTTGTGCTAAGAAGTTGAGAGCTATGGTGAGAACTGAATTCACTAAATGATAGCCATTTAAGTTTCGGTCTAGCTGTCTATCAAGAAACAGCTGATTTGGCATAGTGGTATGTTGCTCTGACTGTAGTGCACAGTGTCCTGGCTTCAAGTCTTGGCAGTGAAATGCATGGCAGTAACACAACATTTTATTTTTGCTTCATATTGCTGTTCTGTTTCTCATAAAATCTGTGGTTTCTGGAAAATAATGACGGGCATTTGAATTTTAGACTTCATATTCTTCAGAAAGTATATGGTAACACAAATCTTTTATTCTAGCAATTTTCTGTTTATAAGATCGTTGTTGGCTTTGCCCAGGTTTTTTGTCCTAACAGGTTGAGAGCTATGGTGAGAAATGAATTCAATGAATATGTTTGTGGGTCTGTATTCCCCCATTATTGACTTTGTCTAGGTGTTTTGTGCTAAGAAGTTGAGAGCTATGATGAGAACTGAATTCACTTTATGATAGCCATTTAAGTTTCGGTATAGCTGTCTTTTAAGAAAGAGCTGATCTGGCATAGTGGTATGTTTCCCTGACTTTAGTGCACAGGGTCCTGGGTTCAAGACTCAACAGTGAAATGCATGGTGTTAAGACAGCATTTTATTCTAGCTACTTTCCAAGGTTGTACAAGCAATGTTTAAAATGTGTCCCTAGTTTTTGGGCTTTTGTCTCACCCCCCAATAAATTTTGGCCTTTTCCAGATTTCTTATGCTTCAGAGTTGAGAGATACAGTTGAATGACGAATGGATTTTACAAGGAGCTTAGAGCTTGAAGAGAAATTTAGTACTGCTTATGCTGAGTTTGCTTGCATTGTTAATAGCATAACAGGTAGTGTGCTTGCTTTTGATGCAGAAGGCTGTGGGTTCTACTCCCACAGTATATAGATGCATTGCTAGCACTGTAATGTGTTGTACTTTTAAAAGGGGTGGATTCTGCAGTCCTGAGAATGTCCTCTTAGGTGGAGATACCTAGTAATGATGAACCGGTTATCAGTTTGCCATCTATATTACTAGTTTATCATTTTTTTATGTAACATAGGAAATTTATTCCTCAAGGGTAACAGGCACTTTATTTGTAGATGAAACAATGAAATATAAAGTTGTTTGCTAGCAGCAACCTCTTCATTAGTTACAAATCTCTTTAATGTGGAATTATTTAGATGACTTTTACTTCTGCAGAGATTGTGCATATTTACTGATACTGGTGGATTGTAGAAGTCTGAGTAGATTTTTATGATGGAAATGTTCTCAATTGGGCAGTTTTGTCATTTTTGGTGCATGCATTTTGTTTTGTTGTTTACTGGAAAAATGTTCCAAACAGTAAATTTAAAATACCCTCTAACAACTGTACTGTGTTATATAAGGAATATAATTTAATACAATCAGGAAGGTGTATCAAAGAACACATGTATCTTTCCTGTGCAAGGGGCCTATGATTTGAAAACAGCCCAAAGTTAATCTTTATCTGCCACTGGCCAGGTGTATTTTCTTTGAATGTGGGTTTCAATGCTGTTTCAATGAATGTGAGTTTCAAGTGCAGAGAAGTTTTAATGCTAAGTTTATTTTCATTGTGAGACTGCATTGCTTTGTTTAGCAGATTATATTAGTGTTTGTGCTGTAAAATGTAAAATAAAACTTTTAAATGAAAGCCAAATCATTGTAGAAGTAAAGCAGTATGCACATTACAGCATTTATGGTAAATCAGGTGAAATAGCCAAGTAATGGGATATTGGAATAGCTCCAGGGGGAAGGCCCCATTCAACCATGATTTTGTGAGGGGGGAATAGCAGCAAACCCAGACACCCCTGGTGGAACTATACTTCTCAACTGTTCAGATTTTTGCAGAATGAATAGATTTTTGTTTCTTATTTTTGTTTGTTCCTCATAACATTTGTGGTTTTCTGACAATTCATTTAGGAATGAAGTCACTAAATAATGACAGACATTGCTCTTGTAAAAACTTAAACGTTTGATAGAATAACAGGTCTTGCATGCATTTTTCTGAAGGGCATGAAGTCTGAAACTAAATTTTTAGTACTGTTTGTATGTTCTCCCAATATATTTGGCCTTGTCCAAATGTCCTGTGTTAAGAGGTACACACAGATAAATTGCTTTATAGAATTAGGTATAGCCAAACCTCTCAACTGTCCTTGATTTTGGCTCAAAATGCTTCTCATCCCCTAATAATCCCTCTGCAAAATGGCAAATTTGGAAGAAAATGTGGAGGGTTTCCAATTAATAAATAATTGTAATGATCAGAGTTATAGATTACTTTTAATTTCAGAAATGCATGCAGATTCTCTTATTTTGTCAGCTGATCAAGTCAACAGCACTAATATTAAAAAGTGTTCCTTCATTGACAGGTTCCCAGCTGTATTGTGTGGCTGTTTTATAATTTTGCATCACATTTTTGGTCCTTTTTTTATAAAACTCTGGTTTTCTGGCAAATTAGTGGCACATCATTAAAGACTGAAGTTAGAAAATAATGACAGACATTTGAGTTTCAGATTTCATATCCTTCAGAAAATTCATACTAATGCAAGACCTAATTATCTTTCTAAGTTTATAAGAGCAATATTTAAAAATTGTCTGAATTTTTGGGCCTTTGTCCCACTTCTACTTATGGCTTTGTCCAGATTTCTTGCTCTGGGGTTTGGAAGGTATGACAAATGTGTCAGGGTCATCACCACCAGCCAGAGACATTTCAAATTGTGATATACATGTTGCACCCCACTTCCCCATGTAGTGACTCTGGATGCGTCCAAGCAAGGCAAGGAGCAGTTATGCAGTGTTAAGTGTGCAGAGTATCCCCCCATCCAAGGTAGACACAAGTATTGCAGTGGCTTTTCATCTGTCCCTGATTTTGCAGGATGTTCTGGTTTTCTGTCATATATTTATACTGTTGATTTATGCTTTTTATTCAGAAAATGCATGTTGTTGCAGTGCCTGTTGCTCTGTGTTTAAGTAGCAATGCTTTAACGACCATCAGGTAAGCTTGTCTGAGACTGTAAGATGCAAGTAAGCTTTAATAAGCATACTGTTAAAAATTACCAACACTAAAAGCCTTTTTGTTGTTGCCATGCAGAGAATAATTACATAACCAGATAGTGTATAAACCCTGGGTATTAAAATGCATATGACAGTATTTGTAATAAAGGACAGGATTATAGTATTTTCAGAAACTCATTACATTTTTTGGAGACTTGCAGTCATCTTTGCAGGCTTTACCTGTAAACTAAACAGAATGACAATCTATCATGTGTGGTCCATAACCTGTGTAGTAATCCTTTAAGCAATTTATCTTGAGCTTGTTTCTTGTTTGCTGTTCATTTTTTACTTTGATCATGTTTTCCCCATTAAACAAGTCGATAGTTGTCAGGCAGATAAGAAACATTTTACAAGTGGGGGTATCTGCTACTTTCAGCATGTTACTTGGTACTTTTATAAAGCTGAATATACATTATAATTAGAATTGCAGTGCAAGGAGAAGTGGTTTGAGTTGAGTTCTGATAGTTTTTTATACTTGATTTTGACTGGCATTCAAATAATGTATTTAAAAAGTAATTTATTTTTTCATGCCTCACAACCTTTTTGTTCCCATCTAGATATTAAGTAAGCTGTCATGTAGCCAATGCATTGAAATATATTTTTCTTCTATGCTTCATTTTGTCTTTATTGGACTCTCATAATGATGGTTTGGCACCCAGAGCAGTGTATTTAAATAAAGTCCCAGTTTTTGCTGTTTTTAGCATAGCCCTGCCCCTTTCTAGTTGGTTACACCCCTTCCCATTGCTTGAATTCACCAGCCACCACTGACTCACAGCACTCTATGGCAGGGTCTGGTTAAGCTTTTCCCAATAAAGTCTTGAAAAGTTTCATTTTACCCATTAAATGAAAGGTTGTTTTCCTAGCTCTTCCTTCATTTCACAGGTAATTAGCCTTAAGTGACCTGTTATCATTTCTGTGTCACTCACAAGAGAGACAGCTCTGGTTTCTTTCCTAGTTTAAATATGCAGTAGAATACAGAATACAATTAAAACAGTGTAATGAAAATACACCACAATATACAAAGCAGAAGAAAAGCAAGTCAAGAGGAGAAAGTAAACACTTGCACCACACCACACTCATCACATAGTCCCTTAAAACCTACACCACCAAAACACACACATAGCAACACAAAACACACACCTACATTCACAGAGGCTTTCAATAAAAATCTGCTCACGCAACAGAGACCTCCAAAGCAGAAACGCATGCAATCTCCACCCCCCAACACAACCCAAATGACACATAGCCCACAAACTCAGTGTGCCACTCAACCACAGCCCATAAGGCATAACAACATACCCAACACTCTAGTCATAGATGACTCTATAGTCAGGCACACTGATGTCCCACTTGCCAGGCTAAACAAGGAGAAAGTTACTGTCAGCTGGCTGTCGGGTGCCAGGATCCGTCACATAATGCACGCACTCAGGTCACTCCACAACAAGTACAAATATGACTCTGTCATTGTCCATGTTGGTGTGAATGACCTGAGACATATCCCCCTGGACTACATGAAAAGAGACATGGATGAGCTCTCCGATCTTGTAGCCCAGGCAGGTATGACCCTAGCCCTGAGTAGCATCCTGCCATCACCAAGAATGATACCACAGTACAAGGACAAAATGATTGACTTCAGCAATTGGGTAGGCTTCTGGTGTCATTCTAAGGGGATCCAGTATCTGTCTGCCTGGGATGACATGAGGGACGAACCACGATGCTTTTCCAGAGATGGTCTGCACCTGTCGCCCTTGGGATTCTGGATACTGGCTAAGGCTCTTGCCACCCCTATAGTGCCTTTTTAAGCAAGGTTCAAATGACAAATTCACAACCGTAACAGGTACAAGCAAGCAAAATCTGAGGGTAATGCTACTCAATGCTAGAAGTCTAAACTTCAAAATGCATTCACTTGAGGCACTCCTTAAAATGGAGAACATCGACATCTGTGCAGTGACAGAGACCTGGTTTAAGGCTCCGGAGAGCACCCCTGCATTACCAGCCTATAATTTATACCACATCTTATGGCCACCTAACCTGGACCGAAACACTAAAGGTGGAGGCGTGTCCATATTCATCAAGCATATCCACACCTCCAGGCTAGTTGCTCAGCATAATGCATCCGAGATTATCCAAGTGAAACTAACTCTGGGCAAGACCACAATCGAAATTGTAACTTGCTACAGATCCCCCACCATGCCCCAGGATTCCCACTCCTCATTTCTTGATACACTGGAAAATATTATGGTACAACCCAACACCCTAATAATTGGTAACTTCAACTATCCCACCATTAACTGGGAAAAATTCTCATGTACCGACTCTACTGCTCAACATTTTCTGGAAATCATAAATTCCAACACCTTGGATCAACTTATCCACACCCCCACCAGGGGCAGCAATATCCTAGACCTGGTCATTACCAACATGGGCAACCAGTGTTCCACACCAAAGGTCAATTCCTCATTGGTCATATCTGAACACAAGCTAATCAGCCTAGACATCCACATCCCACCCTCACCCCCCATTATTGAAACCACCATAAAAAAAATTTCCAAAGCCAACTTCACACTTCTTAAGACAGAAGTGTCAAACTTCACGACACTTATGCAGATGGACAATAGAGGTATGACTGCTGAGTCCTACACAAATGCACTTTATAAGCACTTACACAAGTGCATGGATCATGCTATCCTCCAAAAAAAAGGAAGCCAATCTAGTGGTCCCCTGCCATAAACAAACTCTACAACAAGAAAGAAACTTTTGCAGATAAGAGTAAAATCCCATGACTGGAAGAACTCCCTGGTCAGCCTCAGTAAGAAGCTGAGATCTCTCATAAAATTCACCAAAGCTAGTTATGAAAACAAAATCGCCACGGATTCTAAAGACAGCCACAAAGCATTCTATAGCTATGTCAAGAATCTCAATGGCAACACTCAGATCTGCTCTGAGTTAAAGCACAATGGCACTAAATATACAGAACCAACTGATATTGCCAACATCCTGGCAGATAGGTTCAGTGCTAACTTTACCCCCCCACACACCCCCTAAAGGGCCCATCTCTATACCGGATGAATGCAAAGTTCCTGTAATCACGGCTGCACAGGTAAAAACCACACTCTCCAAAGCCAAGAACACAGCATCCATGGGATCTGACAATATCCCAGGCTGCGTTCCACATGAACTACAAAATGAACTGGCACCTCACTAAGCACCATGTTCAATCACAGCCTCACCTCAGGCTTTGTGCTCACTGAATGGCACACAATGACGGTTATCCCACTCCCCAAAGGGGGAGCCACCACAGACCCCAAGAACTACCTCCCCATTAGCCTAACGAGTCTGGTCTGTAAGGCTATGGAACGTATCATCATGGAACTTATAAACAAAGACATTGGTAATCTCCAAACTCTGGACCCCACCCAGTTCATGTTTGTAAAAGGACGATCATGTCTCCTAAATCTGATTGACCTTTTTGAAGCAGTTGCCAAAGCTGTAGACGAGGGTAAGGTGGTTCACACAGCCTATCTAGATCTTGCCAAGATTTTTGACACCACCTCCCACTTTGGAATTATAGATGAACTCAATAAACTAGGTATAAATCCCTATGTCACAAGATGGGTTGTCAACTGGCTCACTGACAGAACCCACACTGTGAAAGTAGCAGACTCCAAATCCGACTTCAGACCAGTGACAAGTGGACTACCACAGGGTTCAATCCTGGATCCTCTCCTGTTTGATATCTACTTTTCTAAAGTACAGGCTAACACAAAAGGTCTTTGGCTAATGAAGTTCACGGATGACTGCAAACCAGGAGCCATAATCAAAACTCCTAATGATGTGGACATCCTACAAAAGAACCTCACTGAGAAAGATGCCTGGTGTCAAAGCCATGGCCTCAAGCTCAGTGCCAAAAAGTGCATTGTCATCCCCTTTGGTAAAAACTCTGTACCCATGAGCTACCAAATAGGTGGTAGTCTACTTAACACCAAAAGTGTGATAAGAGACCTTGGGACACAGGTGGACAGTAGTCTCTCCTTTGATAATCACATCACCACAGTTGTCAGGAAATCCTTCTATGTGGCAAACCTCATCATAAAAGGTTTCTCATCCAGGAAAAAAGAGGTCAGTGTTACCCTCTACTTGTCACTGATTAGACTCATTATAGAGTACAATGTCCCATTTGGTATGTACCTCACAAGACATCTACAACAACTGGAAAGGCCACAGAAATGCCTCACAAAGAGGATGCCCTATGCAGACCATCTCAAAAAACTCCAGCTTTACTCTGTCGCGTATCACCTACTCAGAGGCAATCTCTGCCTAACATACAAAGCTATGTCAAACCCAGAGTTGCTGGACATGCTCCACTTAAAGAAATCCCAATCCCTCCGAGCTACATGTTCTAGGGACCTAAACCTTGTCACCACAATAAACAGAACATGCTGGAGGGATAGATTCCTGTCCCAGAGACTTCCCATACTCTGGAACAAACTACCTATCTATTTCAAACAAAGCTCCTCATTAGCACTCTTCAAGAAAAGTCTTGATGATTGGATGGGAAATAGGAAACTCACCCCGGGGATCACCTCTGGGGCTCTGCTCAACAGGGGCACAGGAAAATTATTTTCTAGGGTGGCAAAAGCCAAGGTACCTTTTTGGCTAGGCTTGTATAGGCCCTAGGGACAATAGCCAAGTTCCTACCTATGAACCTACTTATGAACCTATAATACAAAATACAAGAAAACAAAATAAACAAAAACAGATTACCCAGAAATGTTTTATTATACCCCTTAAATGCAAGGTTTATTTCCTAACTCCTTCCTCAGTTCACAGGTAATGGGATGTGCACACTTGTTAACTGGGGTAATCTCACTGAAGGAAAAGCTCATTCTGAGGAGTGAACCAGCCAGAAAACTTACCTAGCAAAAGCCTAGAGACTATCTGGTGTAGTTAGTTAACATAAACTGCATACTTTTAGGATGTGGAAGGAAATCGGAACACCATAAGGTACAAACACATTCAGACAGAGGGCCAGTATGCAGATTCTACCTAAACTGTATCTGACAGCTGGACTAAATACTATAGCATGGGTCTTAGAAGTAGCAACATTAAGAAAACTGCTAATGTTCTACCAAGATAAACCATTCTTTACTGTAAATGCACTGTACTAGAAAATGCATACATAATAAAGGTGCTTGGAAGCTAGGTGTAAACTGTATCATAAAAATATAGGCCTGAATCCTAAAATAACTTTTCTAAACAGTATCTAGATATGATAGTGAACAAAAAAGATAGACTGGGCTGGTGCTGCAATAGTTCTTTTATCAATGTATTTCCTACCTATGGAGTAAAGTACCCTTGCATATTATGCAAAATTGCACCCTAGCTACATTCAAAACTAATTTTATCTTATTTTTATTAGATATATATTTTTTAGTTAAGTATTATATCTATCTATATATATATATATATATATATATATATATATATATATATATATATATATATATAGAGCTATATTTATATAAACTTTCATCTTCATTCAATTCATATACATGATGATTTTGTGTAAATATATTGGCATAAAAAGGGGCTTATACATACACATATTAACTCCAGTAATACTGAGTTCTACCACATCCTGTTGAGTTTGTTGAATGGATTGGTTAACTAATTGAATAAGTGTTTTATGTAATTGATTGATTAATTTGTTGGGCTAAGGTATATAAAGCATTCATATTGAGTCTTTTTTGTAAACCTGAGGCGTGCCTGTATGCGTGAAAGCGCTTGTTTTTTAATAAATTCAGTTCATTTTACATCGTGGAGGTCTCCATTTGTTTTGTTCTGTACATTCAAAACTAACTTAGAAAGTTGTACGGGTACTCTCAGATTCTTCCCAGGCATATATTTTGTAACTCTCCTTGAGGCAGGAGGGAGCTCTTGATGTTGGTTGCGCTGGCCAAGATATTAATGGTCTGATGAGTAATTATAGTTCTTAAACAGATATTAGGCAAAGTACTGAACCTCTTCTACCTTGCATTGTTACCTTTGCCTGACTCATTTCTGTGATGTTTTGTGCTCCATTCTGCCTCATTATCACATTTCATTTCCTTGCTGGGCTCCCTAGGTGATTCTATTGTGTACTCCATGTCTTCTGTATTTTTCTAATCACCTTCCATCTCTGGGTCAGTACCTTTTTGTTGGTTTATGGGGCTCGTGCTCCTCTACAAATCCCTGCTCATTACATATTGTCCCAACAATATCTCCTTTTCACATTAATAATGGCCTGCAGCTGCTGTTACAGGTGACTATCCATTAATGTTACACAGAAATGCTGGTCTCTAGTAAAACAAAGAAACTGACGTTGGGATCCTTTAACCTTTGTCTTTCACAGTTCCTGTCTCATATCGCCTACTTAGAGACGATCTCTGCTTGACTTGCCATGTCTGTCCCAGCTTTATTAGAAATGCTACATCTAAATAAATCCCAATTCCTCCGCACCACATGCTCCAGAGACTCAACCTCATTGCAACAATCAACAGAACATACTGGAGGGACAGGTTCATAACCCAGAGACTGCCCATGCTATGGAATAGACTTCCCATACATGTCAAGCAGAGTACCTCACTGACCCTCTTCAAGAAAAATCTTGATGAGTGGATGGAAAATAGAAAATTCACCCCGGGGATAATTCCAGTAGCTCTACTCGACAAAGGCACTGGGAACTAATGTCAGGTGGCACGATGCCAGGGTAATCCTATGGCTAGGCTTGTAAAGGCCCCAGGCCATCAGCCTAGTACACACCTATGAACCTATGAAGCTAAAATAACCTCACTGCCCTGCTTTCTTAATTATCAGAAGTCCTTAATCCTTCTTACTTTTTCTACATGTCTAGAACCACAGTAGCCCAAACACACTGTGTGTGTGTGTGTGTGTGTGTGTGTGTGTGTGTGTGTGTGTGTGTGTGTGTGTGTGTGTGTGTGTATATATATATATATATATATATATATATATATATATATATATATATATATATGGGACTACTTGATATGGCCGACATTTCAGAATGTCGAAAACCATATGGCTGAGACCATCTGATCGAAATTCAAACTGTCGACCATACAAAAAATAAGAAAAAAACACAACAAAATCTTACCTTCATGCTGCAAGCAGGGGAGGGCTAAGCCCCCCTGCCCCCCACACCCCTCGGAACTTAAATATACCAACTCTGAGATTGCACTACAGTCCAAAAGATGGAAATCTTTCCATTCCGCACTGTTTGCAGATGCCGTTTCTGCATGGTCGACATTTTGAATGTCGATCATATAGTCTTGGTCATATGGTCTTTGACATTCTGAAATGTCGACCATGTGAAGGGGACCCATATATATTTTTTTCAGTTAGTATGAACCACCCACATGCCACTACTTTAAAGTTTTTTATCTCAGCTAAGCTCAAACCCTGCACCTTTTGAATCCCAAACAAGTGGATTTCCACTGCACTAAGCTGATGTCAATCTCTACCTTGTGCAGGTAACTATTGGCTAAACTGTGTGAAGGAAATCTCATCTAGTGAACTTTTGCAGTGAGATTACTGGTGTGATTTCAGCACTAGCCACACTGAGCTTGCATCACTTTAAACTTCCCAGTGCATTCCCAGTACTACCAGGGTGTTCTGTGGAGCCTCAAAAATATAACACATTTACTTTGCCATTTTCTTTTTTGAATGAGGACTATATCTTTGTACATGTTTATTCATCACTTTTGTTTTCATTTTATAGATAACACCCTCTCTCTAATTGGTGCCTGTGACAAAGTATGATTCCAACTCTCTATGAAATACACCACTTATTTTTAAAGCTCATGACTTGCGTTTTTTTTTTTTTTTACTGGAACGGCTTAGCTAGGAATCAGATACTCCAGTGTGTTCTCCTGCCCACCACCTCCTTCCATTCCTATTTATTTATTTACTATTTGGTAAGTGGGCTGGTCCAATGACCCTTTTTGGCCACAACTCAAAATTACAGAAACAAAGGCAAACAACATTCAAGAAGCATACAATACATAGGAACAAACACAAAACCAAAAGATTTTAAATGGTCTTGGAACAAACATATGCTTGTCACAGAGTCTTAAAGACAGAGAAACATTACAGTGATAGAGTTTACAATATTTAAAGTATATACATAACATTATTTAGAATTTCAACATTTCAGGAAACAAACATAACATTTAGTATAACAAGTTGGGTAAGACTGTCATACTGGAGGTAGCATGCTGTTTGATAATAACTGGTAAGGTTAACCATTGTCCCTAAAGCACTTGTATTTGTTTTCCTTGTGCAGATGCTCAGAGAAGGCATTTATGAATTCAGTAAGAGAGTCTAGATCCCTTAATTCAGGTGGAATTGGGGACTAAACATGATCTTGGATGGGTAATTTCCATCTCAAAGGTATGCAGCAGCCACTGTTTAGGTTTTTGTCTCTATATAGAGCTAGCAGCAGCCACTGTTTAGGTTTTTGTCCCTATAGAAAGATACATATTCATTTATAGCTCCTCCTCCATTTATAGATACATTTATAGCTCCAGCCTCCTCTCATTGTACTGAAACATTTAAATGTACTCTCAGATACCATAGCTCTGCTTGGCGTACTGTTTCATGGATATTTCTACATGTTTGGGACCTTGCAGTTTCTAAATTGGTCTTGCTGTTTGATGACTGCACTGTTTAAGTAAGATAAGTGAACACCTCCTGAACTGTTTTTTGCTGTTTATAAGGTAAAGCTGCTTAAATATAACACCCGAATGACCAACTTGCTGTACTAGAACCTTGTATACCATGGTAGTAGTGCAAAAACAAAAAGAAAGCAATTTTTGAACAAAAAGTCTGTCCTAGCCTGTATGCAAACACTCTGAGTACTAACTATCTCTTTCCCTCCTCCAGAACATTCGTAACCATTATTTAAGGGTTCCCCCTCCCATCAAATACCTATATCAGTTAAGAAGAATCACCCAGAAAATACTGTGGACCAAGCAAAGAAGTCTGAGAGAACCATAGCCTGAAAGTAGTGAATGTATGTTAACTTTCTTGGTTTAGTGTACTTTACATAGTGCACTCCCGTAAGGACAGCTGACTGACTTTAGTGTGGTCAAATGCTGCATCACAAATTAGCAGCAGGCATCACCCCCCCCCCATATATCTATTACCTTCTTAGTTATACTGCATTCCTTTTCCTCTGTAATCTAGAGTGCACCTTTGCCTCTTCCTACCCATCCTGCCCACACTCCACCTCCCTGAATTACACAACACATCTCTGATATATTGAATATTTTGTTTGAATTTAGTCTAAGGTTACTTAACTGCCACATAACTACCTTGCACCCATATAGGATACATATTGCAGTAATAGGCTCTCTTTCACATAATATTGATAGTCTCCCAAACTCTCCAGTGTCTTAGACTACTGACTCTGCCCCGCTCCGTTCACTACGCTCAGTCTGCTCCCCTAGCCTATCCCCATTCCCACTCACCCCATATCAATTAAATTTATAGACACCACACCCTCTATCAGTTCCCACCCACCCAATTAGAGTTTCACACCACACATATCACTTACAAACCAACACCCTTCACCACACCCTTAATATCACTCATTATTAGTATATCAAACCCACTTACTACACTTAAACACTCTTCACCAAACATGATGAACTATAAACAACAGTCCCACTTAATAAAAGCACTACTCTACCTATGTACTATCATCACCTTTCGCCTGCTCTCCTACCTCTCCTCTTACCACACCCCCCTACATATTAGTACCCCCACAATGGCAAACCGAACCTCTATCCACTCCCCTGAAACTTTGCAACTTCCCTATCACACCACTAGATCTCACCTCCTCTAGATCAGTCTCTTACTCCCACTACAAACCGTCAGAACTAACCCTCACTCCTCATTAAAACATACTAAATTACTACACAAACTAACTAAACTGTATCTTCATCTACTCCACAAACTCATTTGCTGTGGTTACATTCACCCTAATCCAGGCCCACCACAACACCCTACACAGAATCTAATCAGCCAAACCCCCTATACTATAGACCTACCTCCTCTCTCCTCTTCATTAACATAAATGCAAGAAGTATACTTAACAAAATCCAGGACCTTCATGCCCTTCTAGCTGTATATGAACCAGAAATAGCAGTGCTAACTGAAACATGGCTTAAACCAGAACACCATAATAATGAGATTACAGCCCCTGGATATAACATAATACGCAGAGATAGAGTAGAGAAAAAGGGAGGTGGCATAGCGATATTGTTCAAAAATCATCTCACCATTGAACAAATTGATTATAACACCCAAGAAATCAAAGATGTTGAACTAATCCTTGCCACATTAAAACTAAACTCAAACAAACATATCATTATTCAGGTGGCTACATTCCACCAGGCAATAACACTACTAGAATGGAAAACCTGCTAAACTGAATCTCAAACTCCATGCCACAAGAAACTGTACTATTAGGTGACTTTAATATTGACTGTCTGAACTGCTCTAGCCACACTCCAACAACCCACATTAACCTCCATAGATTTACCCAAATTATATCCACCCCAACCAGAACAGGCAAAACCTCAAAATGCGAATCCATCTTAGACTGGATTCTATTATCTGACCCTATTCTAGCATGGCACTCTGGCGTCTAACTGACAGTCTAAGTGATCATCAAACAACCTACCTAATTCGGAACAGACCACATTACATAAGCCAACCCAACCTCAGAGTAATATGTAACAAAAAGACCATTAAAACAACTGACTTCATCAATTCACTACAAAGCTGTAATTGGACAACCCTAAAAATACTATCTCTAGATGATGCCATACAGTACTTTAACTCCAGTTTCCTGCAAATCTCAAACTGTCATGCCCCCTCTAGAACTATAAGACTAAAAGCTAACTATGCTCCATGGCTAACTAAATATACTAAGACTACAATGAAAGAGAGGGATCAGGCCTGGAGTCAATATCAAAAGAACAAAACCAGTAATCTGAGGCAAACCTATCAAAAACTTTGAAACAAAGCCAAAAAACAAATCAAACTAGACAAAAGTAACTACTACAAAAACATGCAGGAAAAATATACCAACAACCTTAAGAAACTTTGAACTACAATAAATGGCATAATCCACCCAGGTAAAGCCACCACCCCAACCCCAGTACTACCAAACAACCATGACAACATTCCCACACAATTTAACATGTTCTTTACCGAAACAGTCCAAACCCTTACCAATGCCCTCAATACCACTACAGCCCTATACCAGGTGCTAGCAAAACCCACCCTACTACTCAAAACAATACCACCACATTTTCCCTACACCCTGTACCCATTAAAATTATTTCAAAGCTCCTTAAGAAACTCAAACCAACCACACTAGCTGCTGACACCCTACTAGCTGAATTCCTTCAGATAGCAGCAAACGCCATAGCCTATTTCGTGTCCATCCTCATAAACAGGTCACCTGCAGAATTCAAAGTCCCCACCCTGTGGAAAACATCACACATTATTCCACTGCACAAAGGGGGCAACTCCTTTGAACTCACCAACTACCAATCGCAATACTCTCACCTCTATCCAAGATATTAGAGAGAGTTGTACATTCCCAGCTACTTTGGTACCTCTTACAAAACTACTTAATTTCCAAAACCCAGCATGGTCCCACAGCACCACCACAGCATTACTATAATTTACAGATATAATTAACCACAACAGAAACAAGGAACTATTTGTATCTTCCATTTACTTAGACTTATCTAAAGCCTTTGACATGGTAGACCATAACATTCTTCTCCAAACTTTATCTACCCTAAGCTTCAGCCCCTCCACTATATCATGGTTTACTAGCTACTTATCTGGTTGACAGCAGACAGTCCTATGGCATGACCAGCTGCCCCCCCCCCCCCCACCAGTATCCATAGGTGTCCCTCAAGGATCCATCCTTGGCCCACTATTGTTCTCACTATTCACCAACCAAATCAATTCTTCCTCACTCACAGCATCAGTAGTACAATATGCAGATGACACCACCCTTATAAGTGCCACCCCCACATTAAAGGAACTGCAAATCCTCACGCAAAACACTTTTACTCTAGCCAAAACATGATTCACAAACATCAAACTTATTCTGAACCCCCAAAAAGCTAAATTAATTCTTTTCAGCCCAGGTCATGTTCCCCCTTCAACAACACTTTCACCATTCACTCCAAAGATTGCATTCAAATCACTCCAACTGCACACACTAAACTCTTAGGTGTAGAAATAGACATTAACCTCAAATTTGACATCTATATAGCACAAACCATTAAGAAAGTTAATAAAAAACTAGGACTTCTCTATAGGAACAAACACTTTATAACTAAACAAACCAACGCTACTATTGCAAGAACTCATCTCTTATCCATCCTTCTCTATGCCTCTCCCATCCTTACTAATCTCTGCCAGAGTAATCTGAACAAAATGGAATCTTGTTATAACAAAATAGCCAAGTTCGCTACTGAAACCTCATACAAATCCCACCACTGTCTCGCCCTTAACCAACTCAACTGGCTCAAGCTACCTCAACTACTTCTGTTTAATCAATTCACAATAGTGCATAATCCTTTCTACTTTCCAGAAAAAAACCTGCACTTCAAAATATAATTAACCCCCACATCACTACCAGAGCCTTATGATCTAGTTCTCAGAACCTAATAAGCATTATCAGACACAAAAATGATGCTGGCAAATCTCTCTTTGGCTGCACTATTGCCATAATCTGGAACTCACTACCTAACCAAATAACCTCCATTACCTCCACTATTCAATTTTAGACACTCCTGAGAACCCACTTCTCAAACAATTGGCTTTGTTCATGCTACTCCCCAGGTTAATTTGCACCAATACCATGTTCAAGGATTCTACTAAAGGTCCCCTAATTCCTTTCACTGTAAAGCTTAATAATCACTGGTTATTTCTGTAACAAAATATTGAGAGTACTCATAATTTAGAAAGACAAAAAAAAAATTGTTTTCTTGTGTGTTTATATTTTATATTCTATATAAACCCTACTACTAGAATGCTATATGCTGACTTTACTAAAGGAATTGTTAATCTATACATAACTTATGTTTCTATGGAACCTATATCTCTGTATGATATTCTTGTGCAATTTCTTTACGACATGCTATTGGTACTTTTCTCCCAGGGCCTCCAGTGAAAATGGATGTGTGTCCAGTTGGACTTTCCTGGTTAACAAATGTAAAATAAAATAAATTAATAAACTGGTGTGGTAAAGCTAACCTCTTTTTCCGCTAAGTGATGATATTTTCCCTCACATCCTCATCCCTGACCCACCTACTGTGCTGATCCAAAAAAACACACACATTCTTCAGGTTTGCATTTTTTCTTTTTAGGCAGAGTTTAAATAATAAACCTATTTCCCTTCTCTCACTCATAGAAAAATGCCACTATAGATATTAAGCATGCAAAAGGCATACCATCTGGCCTCAAGCATACTATATGATTTATTTTACTTCAGCTGGTACAAAAAGGTTGCATGTTACAGCTAAACTTTAAACCTGACTTTCTCACATCAAACTGTAGTTAAATGTTGATGCTCACATCTTGCTCAGTGTTACCTAAGGCTTCCTTATGTCTCAGTCTGCTTACTCAGGTCTATCTGTTGAAAATAATGTCCACCATGTCTTACAGTTGAACTTCTCCTAGACCGATCTTTCCACACCCACCAGTTTGAGTGCCTTTTCCTGTCTCTTTTCACCTATTGAATCTATTGTGTCTAAACCTGCCTTGACAAATTACCTGTCAACTATCTTGCTCTCCAGTCTGCATTTTTTAGCAGAACAGAAAGGTGTTGTACTTCTTAGATATTGAGTATGTCAAGCTAATAATAAGATAAATGTTGTAACTTTGTTGAAAACTATATATTCATTGTCATAGCAACTCAAGGAATGTGTGATTAGTAATATGTTAATGTATGTGGCTATATAGTGTTTACACTTCTTGTATGACAAATTGTGCACTTATATTCAACCTGAGCTGTATTAAGTACAGGACAGCTAAGTGATATTTAGACTGTGTTGCAAGCAACTTAGAATGACAAATGTAAGGGAATATTTTGTTTTTTAAGGAAAGAATGAGTGCAAATGCTTTTCTGCACACAGCATACAGTAAAGGAGTATAGTGTTCACTATGATGCTGGCTTGATTTGAACGTTACTTCCCCAAACTTTAATGGTTTTCTAGTTGGTTGTCATAACTTACCCATATGATGTACCTCTGTCATCAACTGTCAGTTGTGTCTTTTTATTAAAAGAAGACTCTTAAATGTAATATTTTAAGCAAAACTCATGAATGAAAACAGAATCAAGATTCTATTCCTTATTATCTAAATAATTTATAGATGAATGCTATCCATTAGCACATCCATTTCTCATGTGATTGTTTCCCGTATCAATTAATCTTCTTTTGCTGAAGCTAGAGGCTCATTCACAATAACACACATTTATTTAGCTCACACCACACCCTCTCTTGTCTTGGATCCAGACTCCATTTGCCTTCAAGCTATCTCCACTATCAGCAACATCTGGAAAGTTTTCCAAAGGGCTATTAAGTATGCTATATGGAATAACACAACTCACACTCTGAGCTACATACCCTCTTAAAACTTCCAAGAGATGTGCAAAATTGCCCAGCCCCATCACCAAGTATTCATCCATTCTCACTGTCTCCATTTTTGCCCAGCCCTGCAGTATCTACCCAACTGCAAACAGTTGCACTGTGTCTTGCCACCCTCGAGATCCCTGGTACCAAGTGATTGCAGCCAGGTGCATCCCAACACTGCTCCTCAACACCTTACTCCCATGTAGAATAAAAATGTAAAACAATTAAAAGATTTTAAATGGTCTTGGAACAAACATATGCTTGTCACAGAGTCTTATGGACAGAGAAATGTTGCCTAATAGCTGTGTCACTAGTTCCAAGCATCACACTTCCCACCACTTTGCTTGTCCTCAGTCTCACAAAACTGACAATATAGTTTCAAGACAGATAGACCCCGGATCCATGCAAAGAAGAGTAAAACTGATCACATAGGAAAAGGGCATGGCATAGGCTCTACGTCCCCAAAAACACAGATCAGGACATAGTGGAATGGAACAAATGATTTAATGCACTTAGGTTGGTGAAGTTTGCAAAAGTATAAAAAAAATGTGCTCTTGTTCGTAGGTGTAATGCTTTCTCTGTCGTGCTTTATATCCATTTTTTATCAGATATAATAAGCATTACAGATTATTGCATAGCCTTAGATTTCTTACCAGTGCAAATTTCCTGAATCTGTCCCACTGAAAATGAGAGAGTAAGTCAGCAATCGTATTCTCCATCCCCTGAATATACTGTGCTCTGAAGGTTTTATAGTGCTGCATGTGTTTCATTACCAACTGCCTCATTAGTCTTCCTATGTCACTGGCCTCCTCAAGTAATTGTTTAGGAGAAGTAGCTGCTCTTGTGTTGTCTGTCTTAAATAAAATGTACTTGCTCTGCAGTGCACTTGCTCAAATGTGGGCCGGCACCACCAGTGGAAAGAATTCCAGCTCCATGATGGATTGCTGTCCTTGCCCTAAACCATTTCTCACCCAGGTATCCTCCAAACCTGATACCTTCCTCTGCATCTGTAAACAGCTGACTTTCTCAATTGGATTTCCTCTGTTGCTATAGCAACACCTCATATCTCTATGCCCATATCTGCTTGCATTTCGCTGTGACCATAACATTGCACTGTGGCTTTGTACACCCACACAATGAACTTTCCAAAGTGCACAGAATTGGTTCATTCTGCTCAAAGTGCATGGCGGTATCCACAAAACAGAAATTCATACAAACCAACACAAAATAAATAGTTGACTGAGATCAAAGTTTTAATTTCTGATGATCAAAGCACAAAAGACTGCTTTCACTAAAAAAAAAAATCCTGAAGTTTAATTGTTACTGGCTCATTGAAAAAGCTCTTCCCCTTTTGTGCCCCTAGTTTATCTGCCTATTATTCTTCACTGATTGGCTGTCACCTTTCATATGGGGGAACACCAATTAGCATTGTTGTATCCCTCTCCCATAGTTTATGACACACAAAAAGGACATATCTACCTTGTCCCAAGGGAGCTCCACCTCCATGTGCCTGCACTGCATGAACCACTCAGTACAATCCAACCGTCCACTCTCTGCTTGATTTGTTCATATTTTCATTTTCATTATCCAATATTGGTAAGCCCAAAATGGATGGGATTACACTTGGTCATCACTCCAGTAGCCAGTTCTCTCTCGTCAATCTAGCAGCTAGCACCTAAGTTCTAGATCTTTACCTTCTCCCGTTTTTGTCCCATCATCTCAGTTCTTGACCTTTAACCTGTTCAATACAGAGAACAAGTCTATGATCACTCCCCTCCATACCTCTCAACTGTCCAGATTTTTGCAGAATGTCCAGTTTTGTTCTGGTCCTTATCATATTTGTGGTTTTCTGGGAAATTACTTGAAGACTGAACTCATTAAGTAGTGACATACATTTGAATTACAGTTTTTGTATACTTCAAAAAATGCATGCTAATACAAATTGTGTTATTCTAGTAATGTTCTAAGTTTTTAAGAGCACTAGTTAAAAAATTGTCCCTATTTTCCCCCCTTTATTTTAAGCTTTGTCAGATTTCTTGCACCAAGAGGTTGAAAGGTATGCATCACATTTAAAATCCACCTCCATTACCCTTTTAATACAAGTCAGTAAAATATGTTGCATGCACCAAAAGACAGAAAGAAACTACTGACCAAACTGCAGAAGTGTGCAAACCAAATACTCCACAATAAAACCACTAGTATATTGATGCTGCAGAAAATGCTGATAGTCCACAAAGTAAAACAAAAAAGTTTATTGTAAGACAATAGAAAGCTGGTAAGCACTTTCATCCCCAACAAAAGAACTTCATCAGACAAATTAAAATCAAACACAGAACACATTTTAAAGACTCCCTTTGTGCTTCACATGATAGTAGCCACTCCCCCTAAGTAACCAAAATTTAAAAGGGCAATACAAACTGTGATGTCAATGACAAAATGTTAAATAAATACATGCTAATAGATATACAAAATATAAAAAAATATATAAAAAAGATCATCCACTTCACAATTTTTTTAAAAGAGCAATGAATAAATATATAAATAAATAATCATCTGTTTAAAGCTCTCAGTTTTAAAAGGGAATTAATGGAGAGGGATTCATTTAAACCTGGCCAGTTGTTCGCATTTAATAACAACTGCCAGTATAATTCTTTCTTTTCTAGTAAGGTAGACCATGCACCTCCCCTGATATCCATCGTGACACCATCAATAACAAAAAAATTAAAAGTGTGGTCACTGTTCTCTGAGGTATGCTTATACAAAGCATTTGTTTCTTTGCCTGTTCTTATTTCATACAAGTGTTCATATATTCTATTTTTAAATTTTCTATCAGTTTTTCCAATGTAAAAACAATCACATAGGTTACATAGGGCCCAATAAACAATACGTTCAGTTACAGTTATACTTATTTTTGATATGAGTCTTAGTGTTGTTGATCATAAATACTGTTCCTTCCTTTATAAAGGGACAGTATCGACACATACCACACTTCAACATACATCCATTTGAAAAATGATTCACAGCATGTCCTTTCTCGAAAAAAAAATTTAAATTTCTACCTTTTCTAAAAATAACAGTAGGTTGTTCATCAATATGTGTTCTGATACTTCGGTCATGTGTTAGAGTTGACCAATTTTTACTCAAAATATGTTTAATATCAGGACTATCAATCATGTATGTAGAAATGAATGAAGTATTATAATCTTTTCCTGTAAAAACAGAGTTTAGGGGCGCAACATTCACTGTGTGTGAAACCTCAGATAAAAGAGGTATATAAAAATTTCTTTCTCTCTTATTTACTACCTCTAAAAGGACATCGTTAACAAGTCTCAATGGGTAGCCCCTCTTTAAAAACATATCTTTTAAGGTGTCACGTTCATCTAAAAAGTCTTCTGAAAGTGATACCATATGGGCAGCCTGTACAAACTGTCCCTTAATAATAGCTTTTTTTCTGTTTCTGAGGGTGGATGCTACTATAATGAAGTAGTGAATTTGAATATGTGTCCTTTCGATATATTTTAGATATAAACCTACTATTCTGGTAATCCTTAATTAATTTAATATCAAGGAAGGCTATCTCATGTAAGTTAAATGAATATGTAAATCTTAAAAATGAAGTGGTGGAATCTAAATATCTAATACAATCACTAATAAGGGAATAGGGACCATCCCATAAAATAAAAAGGTCATCCAGAAATCATGTATAATATTTAACATGCTTGTAAAAGTCAGAAGAAAACAAATATTTCTTCTCCCACTGTAAAACCACTATGTTAACATAAAGACCACCACACACAGAACCCACAGCTACTCCTTCCTGTTGTAAAAAAATCTCCTTATTAAATAAAATAAAATTGGTTTTAAGGACCGTCTCCATCAACAGGGTATACATTATTACATCAAAATGGTTTATTTTATTTTCATATAAGAATTCATTAAACCATTCTAACCCCTCCTGGTGCGGAATTACTGAATAAAGACCCTTTATATCAACCATTACTAATATATAGGAGCCTTCAAAGGGTATGTGATTAATAACTTTTAAGAAGCTCCATGAGTCTTTACATATATGTGACTCTTGCTGCACAAATTTCTTTAACTTAAAATCTAAGTATTTTGCCAGGGGTTGTGTAATTGACCCCTTAGAGTTAATTATATGTCGCATGGGTGGTTGTGATATGTTCTTATGTCCATTACCCTTTTAATACAAGTCAGTAAAATATGTGGCATACGCAACCAATGAAAAATACTGCATTGTTTTGTATAAAAATTCTAAAATTGTCTAAAACAAACTTGTTGCAAAAATTGTAATGCATTTAAGTATTCACATCTTAGTATCTATAGACTTTTTGAACTACAACTTCAAACAGGTTTAATACTGAGAGTATCATTCATACCTGTATTAATTATTACATTCTATCTCTTCTCTAGTAAAGACTCACCCACGTTTATTGAGGGTCATGTAGTCCAATACAAAAAAAATACTTTTTGAAATTGACATATCTTAGAATATAGAGTATAAAGCATTATCCCTATGTTTTTATGACATAAACATACTCTTACATTCTCTGTGCTAACTTTAACATTAACCACACAAAGAAAAAACACAATGCCCAAAACCACAAAAACAAAGCTGCAGCAACCAGAAAAAATACCAGAAAGGCACTGCTGAATACCAGGACAAAGGAGATCTGCCAATGTCAAAATAAACTTTATTTCAGAAACCAAAAATGAAAAATCATTAAACGTTTTAACTTTCTCATTGCATTTTTCATCCAACAATCTCAGGCTTCTTCAGGTGAACAATGACAGGTGAATAAATACGTCTACCTCAAAAAATATCTCATTGAGCCAGGAAGTGTGTGCAGTATTCTAAAGCATACACAACCCCTTCAATTTCTAACAAACAGCCACCATACAAATAAAAATAATGTATGTGTACCTAATCTACTATAAATTTTAACGTGCCAGTTTATAAAACAAAAAAAGTGAATCTTAAAAGAACAAATATAGTACTATAAAAACTATTAACATCTACCTGTCTAATACAACCATCTCATGGTTGAAATCATTAGTACAACTACACCAATATAAATACAATACAGATATATAGATATAAATACTAATGAATAGAAATAAATATATTGTTGCTAAAATATTTTAAAATACAACTTCAATGTAAAAAATGTGTGACATCCTAAAAAATAATTGTTAATGATCTTGTCATTTCAAGATTTGACTTGTATAAAACCGTGGGTAGAGCTTCCCATACTTCTATCTATAACTTAGCTGCTATAAGTTTAATGACGGGGACTAGGGCCAGGTGACCTGTTTGCTTCTAAAGTAAGCTGCCCAAAAATCTCCCTATACTTGATCATAGTTTCCCATGGCCTTCCCCTTAGATCTTTTTCAATTTCCTCTAGTACAAAAAAGAGAGAAAGCTTGCTTCATTACACTTAGTTTGGTGGCTATATAAAGCATTCCTTTCTTCCCTATTCTTAATGTTATACATGTGTTCATAAATTCTTTTCCTCAGTTTACGCTCTGTCTTCCCTATATAAAAGGAATTAAATTTTGTACAAAGAGCAAGGTAAATAACCCCTTTGCTACTACAATTATAGTAATTGTTTGCTTGAATATATTTATCCCTACTTGTAATGTAAACAAAATCCTAATTCAAAATGTATGGACATTGAACACAACACAACAATGTTGTCAAAAAAGAAGGAAGGTTGAAAATAGGTACGTGTAAGTGTGGGGGCTTGTGCACAAACAGTTCCTTAATGTTCCACCTTTTTCTAAATACAAATTTCAGGGGGTCACTAAAAACATTTTCCACATCTGAATAACTAGCAAACCTGTTCCAATTCTTATTAATATTCTCCTTAATAAGTAAGGCATCACTATTACAACTCATGACAAAGGCACTATTATAATTTACATCCTGTTCTGACTCTAAATTAATCTCATTGTTAATCATCTGGGTATCACATTCCTGTCCTATATCCTCTTTACCTAAAATTAGAGCAAATCTCCCCTTCCTCCCTTCTCTCACTTTTCTAATAACTCTGTCAACCAATCCATTGGGATTTTTCCTGTCTAAAAACATCTTTTTTAAGGTTAACGTATTCACATATATTATCGTTGTCTTCCAAAGTCATCCTAGAAACAAATAAATTGTCCTTGCCAACACTTCTTTTCTGCTTGTATAGGTGAGCACTATTAAAATGTAAATAGGAGTTTGAAAAGGTTTCCTTACGATAGATCCTAGAAATAAACTTATGTTTATTTACATTTTTCATATATATATATATATATATATATATATATATATATATATATATATATATAAGTAATACATACCATCTTTAGAAATACCGTAGGCAAATTTTAGAAACTGAGTACTAGTATTCAAAACCTTCTGTTTACTTGTCTGTGGGGCCCACCCAAAAATACAAATATCATCCAAGTATCGCTTGTACAGGTTCCAATACTTGGAATAAATAGAACTGAAAATAAATGTATGCTCACAAATAGACAATACAACATTATCAAAATTGGGGGCACAACATGTTCCCATAGCTACTCCATTTTTTGTCTAAAAACTCAACTTCAGAATGTCTACCATTATTCTTTAACACTAAGTCCTTAAGTGTTACAAAAGTTCTAAACTCATTGTGTGTAAACCCACCCCTTCCAGCTAAGGTTTACTGAAACTATTTTAAACCAATGTCATGAGGTATAACAGTATAGTCAATAGTGATGAAGATTAACTCACCCTAAACAGGTCAGTTTTGACACTTCTTAAAAAGTCCCAGGAATCTCCTAAAACCCCTTTTTGTCCACTCCACACTTTCTAAGTTTAAGGTTGAGATATCTGGCCATAGTAAAAGTCTTAAATCCAATGGCCACTACAATGGGCCTAAGGAGAGATCCACAACACTCTTTTGAATTCTATGAATCCCAAATATCAAAGGAATTAAAGGTTTCCCTACCCATAAAAAGTTAAAAATGTCAGCATCAATCATCCCTTTGTTTAAAAGCTCTTTTAACTTAAAATCTATTTTATAATAAGTCATATTAATCTCATTCTTGAATACTCTAGAATACTTTTCTTCTTCATTAAGAATGTTAAGCATTTTGCTACATTTAATATGATATCCATCAGTACAGTCCCACCCCCCCATCAGGTTTCATTACCCTTAAATATTTATTAATCTTTAATTCTTCTATCAACAGCCTTTTTTCCAAGGGGAGATTATGATAGATTTTACATCCCTTAGTTAATTTCCTACGTTCTTTCTCCACCATAACCTCAAAGTTCCTTAACTGTGGGTGCAACAGTAGGTTTAATGTACTTTCTTCCTCAAACTCTTCTGAGATATATTACTCCTACCTGAACCAGCTGAAAATATGAGTTCTAAATTCTTTTTCCTAACAAATAATTTTAAATCTATCAAACTATGGCTAATATCAATTCTTTTACTTGGGATGAATGTAAGACCCTGAATAAATAAGTTAAAAAATACATTTTTAATTTCCAAACTAGTATAACTGAAAAATATTAAAGTCTTTGTAGGTTAACTGACAACCGTCTTGTGCAATGTGTTCCTCATCCATCCTTTCCACATCCCTCAATGGAATTCCTTATATATTGTTCAATATCTCCTCCCTGTTTTGACCCTCTCCCTTTGGTAATACGTATATTTTTTCTCCCTCAGCCTCTCCGACCACAGCAATTCTGAAAACTCTAAAGGGTCATTCAAATCAAAATTGATAGGGTTATCAAATCTTTCCTCCTGCCACTGTTGACCTAGATGTATATTACCCCCATAATATTTCTCCCTGCATTCATAATTAGTTTCACTTGAATAAAAACCTATTGTCCTTAAAAATCCTGGGTTTAGGGTAACTACAATTTTTGCCATATCTCCTTCTGTCTTTTTATAACTTTTTATACTTTTAGCAAAGAACATTTTTCATCAGTTTTAACATGAAGGTCATCATATTTCCCCCTTTCATCTTCTACATAATGCATTAAATCATTAACAATAACTTTATTGGTGGCTTCAGTCTGTTGCAATAATTTTTCCATATCCATTTCATTTTGCCTAATGATAGCCCTCATTATTTCAAAATCACATGCATCACAAAAATTTTATAACTCTTTCTGAAAATCAGATCCATCAATAACATTGTTAAGGTATTTATAAACCCTAAGGCCCTTAGGAACAATACTTCTCTTAATACATTCCTTCAGATAACAATTATCATAAAGTTTGTTGACACTATTATTATACATATCAGTGCCAGCATTATGTCTGTAAAATAGTCTTTTAGAAGCAAAAGACAAACCATAAAAGAGTCATCCTCTAAAATCAGAGGTAGAACCTGTTTTAACCACATTACCACACTTCCCAGAATTAAAAACAGTCACCTTGTCTTGGTGGTCTCCATTCTTTAGGTAAAGTTGCATTCTTTTCACATATCTCCAGTCTCAGTTCTTCCTCCTGTGTGTGACAGATGTTAGGTATGTCCTTGAAATTGGAAAAAGCAAAATTATTAGTTTCATTTTAAACTGGAATGCCTTCTTCAATAATCACACTCCCTGAGGCTTCCGCATGCTGTCCATGTCCTTCCTGTTGCATCACTTTCTGGTTACCAGCTATGTTAAAGAATAATAATACTCTAGCTTAAAACCAAGCTTTGCTGAGTTAATAAGTCCACTAATGGGTAAATTGACTCATCATTTTGTGAAACTCTGCAACACTGATCTCTTTTAATGTTTCCCTGCTTGGGAAACTACCCTGGCAAACATAATTTTCCATAATTCACCAATAACTTCCCAAAGGAAAACTTGTTTACATCATTTTCCCCATAAAATAATGCACAATTATTCACTAGAATGTACACTATAGCCCTACATCTGTAACAAGCCTTTAAATGTATATCCATCTCTGTGTGACAAGTACATATTGCCACCATCATTAATGTCAAATCCCGAAAAAACAAAACCAAAGGAATAAATAAGCATACTGGAGGTGAATATGTCCAACAGAAAAAATCTAATTTAATGAATTTAATAAATCACAGGTTTAGCTCCTTCATTTCTGTATAATCAGAACCTTCATCAGAACAAATAATTCATTAAGAACCTTCCTTTTAAATACTTATAAAACACACCTCTTATTTATATGAACCCATCAGCACCAGCAAGTCTGAAGACCAAATTGTACACTTCAAACCATACCATTAAAAATATATTGCGGTTAAAATTATGAACATTCTTACTACCTATCAACATTTCAAACATGAAAAGACAAAAATCTACATATATACAAACATATAATGTGTGAATATATATATATATATATATATATATATATATATATATATATATTTATATATACATGTTTATCTATCTAATGCCTTTAATTTCAAAAAACAAGTAATTGATAATCATTTATAACAGGCCACTGTGTGGCATTTGTTCTAAGCCTCAAATAGGGCTTCTTGATTTTCCAAATAGAGGGTCCATGGGCCATCATTTAACCCTACATCTAATACTTCAATAATGGTAAATTTAAACAGTCGGTTACTAAATTCCATACAATGTTTTGCTAGGGCATTGGTTTCCTTCTTATGTTTTATATCACTAAGATGTTCATAAATTCAATTTTTTTGTTTCCTTTCAGTTTTCCCGATATAGAAACAGGGACATATTGTGCAAAAAGTACATTAAACAACCTTCTCTGTGTTACAGTTACATTTCTTATTTACCTTTACCATTATATTGTTTATATTAAAAGTGGAACCTTCTATGATATGAGATCAAAAATTACAAGCACCGCCTTTGCTCATATAACCATTTAGTCATGCTTTATAGGTAGTTTCCAAAATGTTCTTAAGGCATCTACCCTGCCTATATACAATATTTGGTTTCTCACCTACACAATGTTTAATGTCTTTATTATTTGCTATCACTACCCAATTCTTATATAAAACATCTACAACCATTTTACTTGATTTATTAAATGATGTGATGAAGGCACTCTTAAAATATGCTGCATTTCCATCACATTTCTCTAGTACAGCATAGTTCACACTAGTTATGTTGTTATTATTCATATAGGGGGATAAGTCACCATTAGTAACATGCCCAATACTTTCTTCTGATTTGTCACACAAGAGAGGTTTAAAATAACCTCTCTCCCTTTTATTTATCACTTCCACCATGATTTCATTAATTAACCGAAAAGGATATCTCCTTTTCAAAAACATACTCTTTAAGACATCACATTCATTTAAGAATGCTTCAAAAGATGACATTAATGTTTCTACAGTAAGAACTGAAATCATTGTTATTCAGAAAAAAATCATGTTACTCCTTTGTGATTTTTTTTCTATGTCTGTTAAATTTCTGGATGTTTTTGCAATAAGTAAGGATTTTCTCTTGTCATTTCATACATTAACATCTCCTTGTAAAATTTTCTGATGTGTTTTAATAATGTATCGCCTTGTAAAATCTTTTGATGTATCTTAACAAATTGTCTTTATTCCTGAAACATGCACATTATTTTGTAACATTATAGCACATTTTATGTCTATTTCTGACAATTTCTTCAATGCTTCTCATTCTATAATAGTTGAAGTATTGGGGCAAACTTCTTTTTTCTCCAGTACTGCCTCTTCAGTTATAGGCTGCACACTATTTGATATGTACCTTCTCTCAGTGAAAAAAAAATCATATTCATCTTCTTTTCAAGAATAATGTTTTCTGACACTAACTTAGAAATTGTAATGGTTTATCCCTTCTCGTTTAAGAATTGTGGATGCGTACTACTAAAATGAAAATATACACACGCATGCACGCGCACGCGTGCACGCGCACACACACACACACACACACACACACACACACACACACATGCATCTGTCTGTTTACAAATGTTTCTTTTTGATATATTATGGCCTCTAAGTTCCCCTCTTCAATTTTCACATCTAGTTCACCATCTAGAAACTGTATTTCTGTCCTGAAATAGTATACTGTTAATACCACAAAATATGTGATGGTATTTATATGTCAGAAAGTCCTCCACTTGGTTTTGTGTGGCTGACCAAACAAAAAGTATGTTGTTAATAAAGTACCTGATATATCTGATATATATATATATATATATATATATATATATATATATATATATATATATATATATTGACTAGCCTGTCTTTGTATTGGGAAGCCAAACTAATTCCATTCCCACTCCCTTGACACAATATTTGTAAAGGCAGGTTCGATGGCAGCAGCCGTGGCTACTTCGTTTTTTTCTGTTGATTTCATGCTCATCAAAAATAAATTATTGCTCTAAATGATCTCTAGGAAGCTATGCATCATGTCAGTTTGCCCAACAGGAATGTTTTTTTGTGACCAGTAAATAGTCTGTCACAATCGCCACCCCTTATACCTGATGAATGATTGTGTAGAGATCCTTTACCACAAGTGTTTCTAGGAAGAAATATATGACCAGTTCACTTCTTTCACCATTTTCAAAAAAGGCCACCAGTCCCTAATAAAGGACCTCAAATTTTGTATAATTTGATTAATAATAATATTCACAAAACAGCCAGTGGTTCTGTATTTAAACCTTGACATAAAATAATAGATCTGAATGAATATTCTAAAAAGCCCAAATCTATGCAAATTAAGCTGTATCTGAATTTATAAATACAGTTACAGTATAACAGTTGTCTGATGTAATAACAGCAGTGAAATATGCACTTCCCTTGTCTTGTAGGGACTGGTACAGAGTCAAATCCAGAGAATTTAGCTTACAATCCATTTTAGCAGTGGCTCTGTTGTGCATTTCAGAGCACTGCAGTAAAATGAAGAATAATGCCTTGCACAACAAAGTAATATAAAGCAAGCAAGAAAAAATAGCTAATTAGAAAACTTATAGCAAAGCCAGCAGTGATTAATAATCCAGGACCAGATCCCAAAATACTTGCTCTCTCTGTTAGACCTTACACTGGAGTATGTCACTTACCTATAAGGCAGGCTTACACCAGATTAAGTCACTTATACTGAGTACAAGTCTTTTAGAATTGGGCCCCTGGGCCTGCACTAATGTTATCTTCTCTCATGGAATAACTATAGCAGCAGTGCTCTAAAATGGCTGCAAACACTAGGTCAATTATGCTGTGTCCAGATTAGAAAATACAGTGAAAAATGTCTCTGTTCTTCATGTAAAACTGACAATGAAATAAAACATGCACTTAACTTGTTTTGTAGGAAATAATAGACTTCAATTTGGTGAAATTAGGTCGCAATCAGTTCTAGCAGTGGCTTAGTTGCACAGATCAGCACACCCAGCTAAATAGAGACAACCAGTGTAGCAATACAAGGCAAGAAAATTTAAGTAGACATTTACAGAATAACTTACAGGAAACTCAATACTGATGGGCACACAGAATGACAGAAATGTTGTCTTCTGTCACAAGATAATTACCACAGCAATGTTCTAAAACGGTCCCAAACACTAGGCCAAGCTGTGTGCAAATTAGCAAATACATTAAAATCACTAAAACAGTCGTCCTTTATGTAAATATGACAAATAAATAAAATATGCCCTTTCCTGGTCTTGTACAGACTGGTATATAGTCAAATCTGGTAAAGTTAGGTCATCATTGGTTTTAGCAGTGGGTCAGTTGTGAAGTTCAAAGCGCAATTGCTAGATGGAGAAATTTTGTGTAACAATTATGTGCCTATCAACTTTTCTAAGTTCAGTTAAGTATTCTCAGTTTATTCCATTTTTAACTAAAATTTCATGGTTAGCATGCATGTATTAATGCATGCTAGCATGGCGGCCCATTTAGGAGCAATATCTGATGTCATGTATGGACCTAGTATAATGTCATCTCTAGTAAAATTAGATCACAATCAGATATTAGCAGTGTCTCAAATACATTGCTTAGAGAACCCCAGCCAAATGGACAGCAATGTCACATTCAGCAGAGCAAAATAAAACAGGCAAGTAGAATAAGTAGCCAATTGTAGAGTGACTTATACCAAAGCGAGCAGTGATTAAATCCCAACAGCAGCAATAGTATAACTGTTTCCCACAAGATAACTACTACAGCAGTGTTATACAATGTCCCTAAACACTAGGCCAAGTAAACTGTCTCCAGATATGCAAATACGGTAAGAAACAGTTGTCTTTAATACACAAATGACAATGAAATAAAATATGCATTTGATTAGCCAGTGAAAGTAGGTCATACTTGGTTTTAGTACTGGGTCAGTTATCCATATTGGAGCACCCCATGTATTTATGTGACCTTTATCCTTTTTGAGTTTGTTTAAACATTATCAGTTGATTTTCTATTCTTAACTCAAAACTGCATGGTTAGAACGTATGCTGGTGTTCATAGGTTTATAGGTATTTCCTAGGCTAACGACCACAAGGGCCTTTTTAAGCCTAGCCATGCATTCCAAATCTATGACTAGTTCTGATACCCATGATAAGTGTAAGCAGGGGTTTGGAAGATGAAACATTTACAAGTAAGGTTCTAGAAGATGAAACATTTACAGGATGCCTGTGTCCATTAGAGACATGTGCCAAACAAGTGATGAATTTCTTGTTTCCCATCCAATTGTCCAAGTTACACTTGAATTGGGTTAGGGAGGAACTCTGCTTCACATGAATGGGGAGCCTGTTCCACAGACAGGGTAGTCTCTGGGATACATACTGGTCTCTCCAGTATGTCCTATTTAGATCACAGACAATGTTTAAACCTTTAAAATGGGTAATTCTGGTGTTGTTTGGTTTGTGGATATGCAGGAGATCCATCAGAGTTGGGTCTGACAATGCCCTGTATGCCAGGCATAGATCTCACCTCAAAAGCCTGTAGGAGACTGAATACAGGGACAGGGCCTTGAGGCAGTATGGTAGCTTTTTCAGACAAAGTGTCTGATGTCATAGATTGCTGGCACTTTGCAATTTTAAATTACCATTATCTTATAACTTCTAACATTTTTCTTATATAAGTTCCTTCTTTTTACACTTGCCTCTTAAATCAAAAGTAAAGTCTTCTGTTATAATTATATTCATATTTATCACTACATAGGCTAAAATATGATAAAGTAATCTTTCCCTTTCTTTACCATTAGTATAAGCATATGAAAGAGGATGTGGATGGATGGATATAATGTTATGAAAGAGGATGTGGATGGATGGATATAATGTTATGAAAGAGGATGTGGATGGATGGATATAATGTTATGAAAGAGGATGTGGATGGATGGATATAATGTTATGAAAGAGGATGTGGATGGATGGATATAATGTTATGAAAGAGGATGTGGATGGATATAATGTTATAATTCTGATACTTGTTCTTTCTATTTTAAATCTACAACGGTTAATCTTACCATATTTGCTAAAGCTATATCTAATATCTTTGCTGTATGTTTACAAAATACATCTATTCCAGAGCACCTCTCCTTTCCCAAATGCCAAATTATCTTTCCTCCTCATAGTTTCTGTGTTTGTAACTCTTCTTCATTTGTTAAAAATCTTGTCTTCTAATATGATTACATTTACATCACATGTATTAAACACTCTAAAATTCCTCTTCTTACTATATTCTTAATACTATTCACATTTATAGAAAGCACTCTAATGTTTTCATTTTCCCTTTCCCTTAGATTCATGGTTTCGTAAGTTCATAGCTAATTACTAAGCTAGCTACCTTAATTAGCCATTCTAAGTCTAGCTATTTTCCAACCCAAAGTTGAGAATCAAACACTGTACTTTGTATCTGTCAAACACCTTAACCATCATACTAACCACAGACCATTAGCTGTATATATTTTATGCATCCATTTTTTGTACTTATCCCTTGAAATTTTATTTTTCTGTCTTTTACCCTTTTACCGATATAATTATTTTTAATTTTACTAACTCACAATTTATCATCACTTATTTCAGAACTGCCTTCTATGTCCTTTTGTATTTCTTTTTTCTTCTATTTCTACTACTTCTAAAATGTTTTCTCTTCCTTTATTAATTTTCTTCTTTATTTTTCTTTTCCTTACTCTTATTTTCATTTTTGCAGTCTATCCATAAATGTCCAATTACATTTATAACATTTTAATTCACTTTTTTTGCATCATGTTTCATTTCCCTATGAATATAACATTTTCATTTATCACAGTTAATTATCAAATGCCCTTTTCCACAAAACAAAACATCTTTTGGATTGTTCCCAGTATTTTACAATACCTCTTTCCCCTCCATATTTAGTATTGTTATATGTATACTTTTTATTTCTGTTTTAACACAATAATATATTCCTAACTGCCTGTCCATAAAATCTTTTTATCAAGTTTTGCAATATCTAATACTTCTTTCCATAAAATTTTAAATGTCTTTTCAAAGTATCTCTTTCCACCTCTGACATTGTACATGAATATCCATTTTTGCTTCCCTGTTAAATTATTTTATCACATAAAGAGTCTATGGGTTATAATCTTTCTTTATATTCTCCAAGCAAATTTTCCATTGAAAAAAGTCTCAAATATAATGTTACAAAATGTCTCATTGTTAATAAGAATAAATGTTCTTACCTCATGTGCTTTTACACCCAACTGTGCTATTAAATTGTCCCACACTTCACACCTGTCCATTTCTTTGTCACCTTTACTTTGAATCCTTATCATGTACTTTATTTTTCATTTTCTTCTACCTCTTTGTTTAGTGCTACTCCCCTTATTTTACTTTCTCTGCACGTGTTCTCTTTTCCATCTCACCATTCTTCTTCAGGATTGTCTCTGCATCTTCCTTTTGTATTTTCTTCAAAATGTCCCCCAGAAAACATTTCTTACATTTTCTGGCTTACTCTCCATCACTATTTCTTTAAGCAAATTATCCCAACTGGATGGTTGTAATTACTATAGAAATCTGGCCTTCCTACCATCACCTAGTCTACCTATTCAGCCAGATGGGCAGGCCTGCACCTCTATAGGTCATCATACCTGTGGCAGCAAATGGTGCCAGAGCGTGCCATCTCTTTCATAAATGATTAGTGCTCACCCAACTCTTGCCTGATGTCAATTTTTTTCCAATCTGTGCCACAAACTGATGACTCAATTTTGTCCTAGTATGAATCCCTTAAGAGGACCTTGTCAGGCCAACACAATGCCAAGAAGCAGATCAAATTTTACCTTGCATGGAACAGCTTCATGACAACGATGAAGCAAACACTTACATATACCAAAATTAATGCATTCGATACTGCTTTTGCTACTAGGACAGTATTACTTGTGTTATGACATATAATGTAAGACCACAGCAGTTGTCTCATATACAGCCTTTCATGCTTCAAAACACAAAAAAAAATTGGCAACCAGAGTTGCAAAACAACTAATAACCAAGAGAAACACCACTGATAATGGTGAAACTGAAAAGATACCACTCACAAAACAGAAATTATAAAAACACTGCAATCCATTTATACCACAGTTTATTTAGATTTCATCTTTTAAAAAAGACTTCTTCAGAATCTGCCTAATCAAAGCATTTATATACAAAAATTCATACAATCATCAAAATGTTTGACATCACTTCCTATAGCTCCTTAGAACTCATACAGAATTTAAAGAAACAGGACACAGAATTGAACAATGTAAAAGCATGAGAAGGTTAGTAAGCCTTTCTCGGTACACTAAATAACAAACACACTGCAAATAAGATCAATACATTAAAAATAATCCTGAAATCTAATGTTAAGAGCATTACAAACAACACTATATACATAAAATATATTTGAAAAATCACTTAATAGTTAGTATTTAATGTTAAAATATTTAATATAAGAAATCCAGAATACACTTGTGTCACTGCATATAATAAGGATAGTCTTATAGTCTTAATGTTATCATTTTGAGGACTGTGTGTGTGTGTGTGTGTGTGTGTGTGCGTGTGTGTGTGTGTGTGTGTGTGTGTGTGTGTGTGTGTGTGTGTGTGTGTGTGTGTGTGTGTGTGTGTGTGTGTGTGTGTGTGCGTGTGTGTGTGTGTGTGTGTGCGCGTGCATATGTTTGTGTAGACATTCAAAGGCAGTGCTAGCATTTTGGGGAGCACTCACATCCAGTCCTGCATTTAGTAGTAATATTGTTACATTATGACAGTCTTCTATAATGCAGCAAGGTAGCCAGTCCCAGAGGTAGATATATATACACATTGTTATATTACAAGCCTCTGTACCACATAAAGGTAGGTAGTCCCACAAATGTACACGGACACCCCACAAACATGCATACACATCCACATAGACACACACTCACAATACAACTACAGCAAGACTGCAATAAAGAGAAAAAGTATGAATCAAATTGACACACACAAAAGACAGTGTTATAGTCAAACTGACATATACAAGATAATGAAGTAGACAATGAGAGATACCTACACAAGACCATTGACAGATAAGCCCACACAAGACAGCGACAGTGATTGACCCTCAAGACCGAATGAACCCACAACAGAGGTACTTCATTGCAGCAAGACTAAAATACAAAACAGGTACTTCTCTACAGCAAGAGTGAAATACACACAGATCTCACAAGACAGGCACAGCACTACAGTGAAACTGAGACATAAACAAGACAGTGCTATAGCAAAACTGGCACATACAAGACACTGAGTCAGACAAAACAGTGACAAACGGCAGCAACTAGAGAGGCACACAAAAGCCCAAGACACAGCTACAGATACTGACAGGTAGAGCGACAGACACTTATACACCTACACAGTCCAGAGAAGAACACAGTCAACTAGAGAAGCACACAATTGAAACACAACTATAGATATGCAGAACAATCAGATTGCAGAGGCACACAAAACAGCCATGGGACAGACATATGGAAAAGGAGCAGCAGACATGCACAAAATACAAGAGAAAGCCATGGGTATTACAGAAACTAAGGTACACAGACTCAGACCCACAGAGATAAACAGGTGAAGACAAATGCATTGGCTGACTGACAGCACACAGTGTGCCATTTATCTAGAGTGTACAGCTAGCTCCTCAGCTTATCCCATGCTGCCATGCTTATTGTGCTGGATAAAAAAGTGGCAGCAATTGAATAAGCTGAGGACTTGTACTGGTGCTTCCTGTCACTCCTAGCTGTCCTTGTTATGATGAACCCTGCTGCTCCTAGCTGTCTTTGCCTCACAATGAACCCTGACACTCAGCTGTTTTTGCCTCTGATGAACCCCAATGCTCATAGCTGTCTTTTGCCTCACGACAACCCCGCTGCTCCCAGCTGCTTTTACCTCATGACAAGCCCGCTGCTCCTAGCTGTCTTTGCCTCATGACAAGCCCGCTGCTCCTAGCTGTCCTTGCCTCACGATAAAAATCTTGTAACTTTTTATCCTCATTATGCTAGCTGGTGATTGTACCTGCTGGAGTAAGCAACATCAGAGTGAATATACAGCACAGTATTATACATGGCAGACTATGGTGCAGCCTGAAATGCACTGCCATGCAGCATTCTAAAACAGGCCAGGCTGCACTGCCATGCAGCATTCTAAAACAGGCCAGGCTGCACTGCCATGCAGCATTCTAAAACAGACTACTAGAAAGAGGTGCACAGTCTCCTTCCAAAGTCATCATTGAGGGTGCTGGATGACAAACCTTGTCCCCCTTCATGCACAATTGACAGCACATCTAAGTTTGAAAGTCTGTCCTGGTTCATTAATGAATGAAGGTATGTCTTTGAGTTGGAGTTTAGAAAAGCTGCACTCTGCAGCAACCACTGTGACAGGTGCAGTCAAATAAATGCTCAGTGTAACATACATAATTAAATAGATATCCTGTAATTGGTTCCAGAGGAGGAAATTTAAGACAGTCAGTGGTGATGCTTCAATGTCAAGCATTCAAGAGACTTTTCAATCCATATCTAAGGTCAGTCATCAATGTCACAGTGGCCACTTGTCCTGTCAGTCAATTCTTCTTTCATTGCCTTGCACTGTTTGATTAAAGTATCCTGAGAATGCCTCTTAAGGACTTAATATTTGATAAAAATCCAAAGGCCTTATCAAACTCTGAAAGTTGCTCAGACCAGTCAGTAAATGACAGTAGTATCCTCTTCAGCAGCACATTGAAGAATTCTACATGCAGTTTTACCTTTGGGTGCTGTACCATTTCATCTTCTTCATAGCCAAAAAAACGATCTACTTTCCTCTCCCTCTTTTCCATAAATGTGGTGTTAACTTCCAATTCTTCTGCTATCTTGGAGGCTTCATCCAAGGCATGTTAATATCCTGTCTCTCTATAGTCCCTCAGTATGTCTGCAGTTGACTCCAGCACTTTAGTACATGTAGAAATGTCAACAGATGGACGCTTCATTACTTTGCTTCTATGATTACAAAACTATGTTTCTTTCCCTACAAATTAATAAAAAATGTTTTGATGGAGGTGGCAAAGAAGACAGAAGAAAGGTTTTATAAACCTTTTCTAGGGAGTGGAAATAATGATCTGACATGTGCTAATAGGAAAGAAACCACTTGGGCTCTTATTACTACTTATAATGTATGTGGTATCCAAGTCAGGAATACTGTACAACAGAACTGGAATATTTTTAAAGTAGATAATGAACAATTAAAAACATTGGGGAACAACCCAAAAGTTGTATATAAAAGAGACGGGAATTTGAAAGCTATACTAGAATCAAATCCTAGAAAACTAGGTTACAACAGGGGGTTCCTACAAAGGTACTTCTAAATGCGCAGGGTACGCACAGTGCAAACATATTTTAGGAGATACAATTGCATTGATTAGTGAAGAGTGGGTTAACAGGAATGTGTACTACAATTGTACTTCCAGGAGAGTAGTATATGCTGCTATGTGCCTGGTATGCTCAGGTTTTTATATAGGAAAGACTGAAAGGAAACTAAAAAAACTTATGAAACTTTTTATTAAAAAAGACCCAAATAAATCAGGTTAGACTATGGCAAAATATATCATAGCACTTAAGTCGCCACATGTAACAATGTGGTATTTAAAGTGTGATAATACACATTACCCTATTGATATCTCTGTTTTTTAAACCATGCAATTTACTTCTAATCAAGCTTGCTGAGACAGCATGTCCATGAATGAGATGACAGAAATCTTATATCCTTAATTACTTCGTGCTACTTTCTCTCAGTAAGATCATTTATACCCATTTAAATTATATATTTTTTGTACTTTGTCACATGACATTAGTTTTGCTAAGGCCTTATAAATATCTGTAGCCCTATGAAGATATATAGCTGATACACTACATGTTTTGTTTGTGAAAGCAATAACTGTCTGTTCCTTTTATAATGGAATCTGCAAAAACTAAAATATGATCTGACTAGTTAGTGATCGAAGCCGCAACATTGATGTGCATGCCATTGTCCTGAGTGTTCAAACCTAATGGTCCTTCATTAGAATATTTGGTGATATAGGATCATAGGATCATATGAGGTTACTAGGCTATTAGCCCTGAGCCTTTACAAGCCTAGCCATGTTTTACCCTTGTTCCCTCACATGATCAGCACCGACTGCTCTTATCCAAAAGGGACATAGGTGAAATCCCTGGGGTGAATTTATGGTTTCCCATCCAATTGTCCAAGTTACACTTAAATAGGGTCATGAGGAACTCTGTTTAACTTGAATTGGGAGTTTGTTCCAGAGGAGTGGCAGCCTCTGGGAGATGTATCTGTCTCTCCAGCAAGTCCTGTTTATGTTGCAGGCTAGATTAAGGTCTCTAGAGCAAATGAGTCTTGTCCCATTAGATTTACAGATGTGTAGCATTTCTATTAAGGCAGAGTCCAAGACTGCTCTTTAGGCCAGGCACAAAAGTTGCCTCTAAGCAGTCTATATAATCCAGAGTATAGTGACAGTGCCTTGAGTCCATCCATGTAGGTCATGTAAAGAACGCCTTGAATTTTCTTGATGAGAATCCTCTGAGGTCTCTCCAGCTGTTGCAGTTATCTGGTGAGGTACATACAGAAGGGAGCATTGTACTCTATTATTGGTCTGGTGAGGGACGAGTACAGAGGAGTTATAACTTCCTTCATTTTGGATGCTATTTCCTTATTTATGAGATGGGCAATGTAGAAAACCTTCCTCACCATTGTAGACAGATGATGATCAAACTTGAGGCTGCTGTCAACCTGTGTTATCAAGTCCCTCCCCATTGGGCCTGAACTTGGGGGGGTTAATTTGCTGGGACTTCACCTTTACCAAAGGGGATAATGATAATTTTCTTGCGTTAAGTTTAAGTTCGTGACTTTGCCACCATTCATTTATCTGTGTAAGCCTTTGTGTAGTATGGTGACATTGTTATGGATTTCAATGACTGCACCCAGTTTGCAGTCATCAGCAAACTTGGTAAGCCACAGGCCATCTATTTTTGCCTGAACTTCTGAGAAATAGATTCCAAACAGAAGTGGACCCAGCATAGATCCTTGTGGAACACTACTAGTAACATGTTTGCTTGTAGAGGTGGAATCCCTTACTTTGACTGTATGCATTCTGTCAATCAGCCAGTTGGCTACCCATATAATGACATATGAGTTTATCCCCAGCTGGATGAATTTATTGATGATGCCTGAGTGGGGGATAGTGCCAAATGCCTTGGCTAAGTAGAGATAGGCAGTATGCACTGTTTTGTCACCATCCAAAGCTTTGGTGACATTTTCAAAGAAGTCCACCAGGTCTAACAAGCATGATCTGCCTTTGACGAAACCAAATTGGGTTGGGTAAACAGTTTGAAGGTCTCCTATATCCTTGTTGATTAGGTCCATGATGACTCTTTCCATGGCCTTTCAGATAAATCTGCTTAGGCTTATGGGTCTATAATTCCCAGGGTCAGTTGAGGGCCCCCTTTGTGCAAAGGAATCACTGTTGCAGTTTTCTATTTGGGTGGGACAAAGCCAGTACTTATACTGAGGTTGAAGAGAGTACCCAATGGTTTTGGCAGCTCCTGTTTTAGACCATTCAGTAAGCAGCCTGGGATGTTGTCCGGTCACATAGAGGCTGTGTTTTTGGCCTTGGACTGGGTGGTTATGACCTGCTCATTGGGGATACCTGGTATTCTGTCATTTTTGGGTTACCCAAGATGCGGCCCATAGTTGATGCAAAGGGTTCCATTACCCACCCTATAGCCAAATTCTTGGACATCAGATTGAAGAACTTTGTGCAGCATGAACCTTTACTATGTAAGGACTCATGGGACTTTTTGAAAAGGATTAATGTGTTAGAATTTGATGAAACAGTCAGTTTCATCACAATCGATGTCAGAGATTTATATACAGTAATACCGCATACCACAGGCATGGAATTGTTTCGTGAATTTTTGGTGGGTAAGGGTCTACCCCAGCCACTGGTTAACACCTATGAGACTTTATTAGAACTTGTACTCATAAATAATTTCATTCTATTCAATAATGAACTGTTTTTACAAATTGAATGTGTGGCAATGGGGTCAGCGTGCGGTGGTTTGTATGCCAACATAATTATGTTGGAATGGGAAAGGAGATTTTTAATGAATACCCCATGGTTTAAGTTCTGTACGTTGTATACATGGTTCTTGATGATGTCTTTATTTGTTGGAATAGTCCAAGAGAAGAGATGCCCCTATTTTTAGGGGTCTATATTAGAACACCAAACGTTCAAAATTTCGATTGTTCTAATATCGAACCCTATGAATCGAAAATTTAAAACATCGAACATACAGAACAGCAAATTTTTTCCTAGGGAAAAAAATTGCTGTTCCAAAACACATACACACAACACAAGCACACCAAAAAAACAGCAATCCACACACATACACCTAAACTCTTACACCTAACCCTACACTAAACTATACATACACCACTAACTATCCACTTACCCAAACCCTAACCCTAAGGTCCATCACTATCGCACAGTCACCTCACCCGCGGCCTAACCCTAACTCACCTACCCCGCCGAAACCCTCATGCCCACACAATTGCACACTTACCTGACCCGCACCCTAACCCTAACTCACCGAACCCACCCTAACCCTCACGTCCACACAATCACACACTTACCTGAACCCGACCCGTAACTTTCCACCACAGCACTGAAAATACCGAAGCAACAGAAACGGAAAACCGAATTCTTACCCTCGGAAAAAATTTGGTTTTCTGTTTCTTCGATATTTTCAGCATTTGCTGAAAACGGTTCAGTATTAGAACACTCAAAATTTTGAACATTCGGCGTTCTAATATAGACCCTATTTTTAGAATATATCAATGGCACAACTAGTTTTTTAAAGTTCACACATGAGGTTAATAGTGAACAAATAGCGTATTTGGACATCTTACTGAAGAAAGAATGTCAGTTGAAAGCCTTTGTAGCACAAATTCATAGGAAAGCAACCTATTCAAACAGGTTTCTGCATTTTGATAGAGCACATCCATTTAAACAAAAAAGAGGGGTAGTAAAGGGCCAATTTGTAAGAGCAGCCCAGATGGTTAGTTTGTTTGATAACTTCTTAGATGAGTGTGACCATCTGAAAGCTAAGTTTTGCAAGAGGGGTTACCCATTATGGCTCCTTAATGACCTTGTTAGGTCACCACGAGGTGATACCTGCCCAGGGCCTGCCCATATTTGATGACTGTTTGGTTAATGGAGTAGGAAATGACTTGACCTAATCCAATGTTGAACGGAATTCAAATTTTAAATGTGCTTTTATTACTACTTTTCACAGTAACAGTAAGGATGTGTTGGATATTTTATTCAAAAATTGGGCTCTATTACTTAATGTTAGGGATATCAGAGAATGTGTTGGAACTAAACCAAATATTGTTTTTAAGAGAGGGATGAACCTGAAATTCATTTTAGAGTCTAACAGAAATGTTGTACATGCAGGGTCTATGAAAAAATGTGGTTCCTGTTCTCATTGTAGTTTTGTGATGGAAAGCAACAAATTTGTGGTGAATGGTTTTAAAATACAGGTGACTAAGAAGGTGTACTGTCATACTGAAAGAGTTGTCTATTGTGCAGTGTGTAACTCATGTGAATGTTTCAATGTCGGAAAGACTGAGAGGAAATTTAAAAACAGAATTTATGAGCATTTAAGGTATATCAGACTTGGGAAATCCACAAATGCCTTGAGTAAACACTGCACAGAAAATTAGACCACTCTTTCAAATTTTTCATTGTGGACACTGTTGACTTGGATAAAAGAGGTGGCCCATGGGGACTGCTTTTGGAAAAGAAAGAATTAATTTGGCAGAACTGCCTAAGTGCGGGGCAATGGCCAGAATTAAATTATTCACTCTCCATTGCTTGCCTGTTAAAACTAAAATATAAAGTAAAATATATCTATTTATTTATTTATTTATTTATTTATTTATTTATTTTACATTTGTAACACCCCGTCTGACTGAGCCAAAAAGGCCCTTTTTCAGCAGAGGCCCAGGGAGAAAAGCTCCATAAAGAAAAATTACAGACACATTTAGTTATTTAGACATGATCAGTATACAAAAATTACAAGAGACATGTTTTTACAGTGGTATGCAGCACATAAACAGTTACAGTGGACAGAACAAACAAAAAAAATATTAATTTTAAAAATAAAGGTAATTAATAGATTTGTGGTGTACAGCTGAAATTTGCAACATAGGTAGAATACATACATAGTACACAGGTACAGTACATACATTGTAAATTAGCCAGTATTTGTGAGTAAGATTGAAAACTATTATCAAGTGCTCTAGATTTAGTATGTATATGTTATCCACTTTCACTAGCCTGGGGAGCAATCATGGCACTGCCAACTTTGCTTGAGATGTTGCCTGATGAGGTCTTTAAAGGAGGCTTTGGATGATGTGTTTTGTATGCTAGTGGGGACAGAGTTCCATTTTTTAGCCACTGAACTACTATATGGTGCATCTCCAAAGCTATTGTAGCTGTTGGTGACTTCTAGTAGTAGTTTGCTTGATGATCTAAGAGGCCTTTTGGCTGAGTGATGCTGTACTAGGTTTTTGAGGGCAGGACACTTATTAGGGAGGTAATAGATAGAATGACAGAGGCAGAGCTGATTGCAGGTTAGGAGACTGGGCAGTTCAACCCAGTGGAGCTGTCTCAAAGCAGTACAGTGAGGAGTTCTATATGAGCAATTTGCAGCAAAGCGGGCAATTCTGTTATAGCAGGCTTCCATTTTTGCTTAGTTCAGTTCTGTTGAGATTAATCAGAATGGGAGATGCATAGAGTAGGGTGGATAGAAGTTAGGGTAGGGTGATAGAATAGGGTGGATAGAAGATATAAAAAAATATAAAAATATTTATATACATTTTTATATATAATTTCATTTTTATATAAACACCATTTTATAGATTTTATACATTGTGTGTGTATCTGTATTTACATTTATTTTCAGCATTTTTGCACTTGTTAATGACATTTAAATGCTGGTTTTAAAGAGTGTCTTTTTAAGAATACTTTTATGATCGCATTTCATGAATATTTATGAGTTCAGGGAGGTCCTTTTCAGTCAGTGTGATGGGATTGGTTTATTACTTAATTAATGCCCTTGCAGAATGTACTTGAGTGTTTTTCTGGATTTGCTCTTATCTAATGAAGTTGAGAAGGTTCTTGACGAAAGCGCTTATCTCTTTGTTATTTTGATTAAATAAAAAGTATTTTTACCACTCCCAAAGTGTTTTGCAGCCATTTACTACAATGATTTACTTGAGTCGCTGAAGTGTGTGGTTCCAGGAGTGCTGACTTTGTTTTCATACCTGGTAGAGGACTGGTGACAAGTATATTTTATATGTTGGGGTATGATTGATGGGGACAGTGGAGTGAAGTTTTTCTGAACCTATCTGCTAGCAGGTTGGTAATTTTCAAAGGTTCTGTATGAGTAGTACCATCCACTACTCGTTTGGCACAAATCTGAGCCTTCCCTTTAAAATGTCGGATGTAGTTATGGAATGTCTTGTGATTATCCTTAGCCAGGGATGCTAATTTGGTTTTGTAATTATTTTTGGAGGACTTAACAAGATGTCTAATTTACCTATTCAAGCTGTGGAAGGTGTATATTCTCTGCTGACACATTTCCTTCTTGTTCTTAGTCAGCAGTTCTTTCTCTTGTTGTAAAACCTATTTATGCTGGATGTCTTTTATGCAGGGTGTTTTTTTGTGAGGATTCTGATTTAATCCGTTCAGGTATGGCTGAGTCTATACACTTGTATAGATGTTTATACAAGGCATTATTGTACTCCTCAGTATGGGGGACACTGCTGTCAATGGTGAGTGGGCATTTGAAACTACTTATGCTATCATGTAGGAGGTTATAGTTTGCTTTGGAGACATTTTTTAACCTTTTTGTTCCAGGGGTGGTTCAGTTGTGATTTTCACTTTGAACATAACAAATTTGTAATCTGACCTTACCAAGGAGGGACCCACACATGGGGTGGTGCAGCACTCTCCCATGTTGGTGAGCACTAGGTCAAGGATATTTGAGCCCCTTGTGGGGGTGCCAACTATCTGTTCCATAGCATTTGTGTTAACAAAGTCCAGGAACCTTAGGGCAAGTGTGTTAGTCCTCAAATATGTTGCCCAGTCAATGGAGGGATAGTTAGTTACCTATGACTAGGGTGTTCGGCTGTATTGTGAGTGACTCAAGTAGGCCCAGGTAGATAGACCGTGTGGTTTACCCAGTTTGTGGTGAGGGACCAGTAGCTAAAAGTGATGTGGGGAGGGGTCTTTCTACAATTAGCTGGATTTGAAGTAGCTCTAGGGTGTTGCACTGTTTAACCAGTCCAGACGTGTATTTGTCTTTGATGAAGATGGAAACATGTCTCCCTTTGTTTTTTTTTTTCATGTTCATTTTGTGGTCTGAACATGTGGAAGGCATTGTAGCTTTGTATGGCCAGGGTACACTCTGCATCCTTGAACCATGTATTTGATACTGCACAGATATCTGTGTCTTCCAAAGTGAGGTGTGCTTCCAATGAGTACAGTTTCTGATTTAGACTCCTAGCATTAAGCAGCATAACCTTGAGTTTGTCTCTAGAAGATGTTTTTGCATAAGGAATTTTGTGACAGGTGAAGACCATCCCTGGCAAGGCAGCACGGTCTTGCGGCCATGTCATCCCAGGCTGACAGATTTGGATCCCACTGGAATGACACCAGAAGCTAAGCCTATTGTTAAAGTCAATCATTTTTTTTTTTTGTTTGTAGTGAGGCATCATCCTGGGTGAAGGTAGAATGCTGCTTAGGGCTAGGGACATCCTTGCTTGGAACACATAATCACTGAGCTCAATCCAGTGAGGTATGTCTCAAGTTGTTCACTCCAACATGGACTATGACAGAGTCATAACAGTACTTGTTGTTGAGAGACTTCAGTGCGTGCCTGATTTGGCAGGTCCTGACACTCAACGGGCAGCTCACCATGATTTTCTTGTCCAGCCTGGTGTGTGGGACATCTGTGCGTCTCACTTTGAAATCACCTATGACCAAGACATTTGGTTTTGAGGTATTTTGCTATTCAGGCTTATTGGGTGAGACACTGGTGTATGCTTATATGTGTAGTGGATGCTGTTGGGACTGCATTGTATATGGATAGTTTGCATTTTGGAGGTATCTGTTCTTTTGGTAGACTTCTAGTGAGTACCTCCGTGTGTGTGGGTTTATGTATTTTGTTGTCGGTTTGTGGAAGATGTGAAGTGCATGTGTGTGCTGACAACCCATTTGGTATCTGATTTGCTGTTTTGTGAGAGACAAAGAGAGAAAGAGAAAGCACTGAGTCCAGATTTGTAGTATAGATACATCTCTCACATATTGTATTAATATGTTTTAGGTGTAATGGGTTGTCAGTATACATGAGGCAGTTGCCACATTGCCTCAGGATGCCCATGTCCATCAGGCTGGCTGGAGAAATGGTGGGAAACTATCCATCCATTATGTCACGTTTGTTCTGTAGTAAGTAGTGGGTAGAGGTCTCGATGAAACTGGTTTTGCTTTGGGACTAGTAGAATCAACTAAATGATGAAGATGTCTGCATTAATGCCTAAAAAAATGTGCAGCTGAGTTGCTCTCCTGGCAGCAGTGTGCAAATGTGTAGCGCACAGAGAAACAGGGAAGCCCAGGATGGTTCACAAGCAGCTATTTAGTTAAAAATGTACTTTCTAAATCTTTGCATCTATAATGGGCAGTACTAATTCCTGCTGTGCAATACGCAGCTTAGTTAGGCAATTTTCAAACAAGCTGGCCAATGAAAATGCTCAATACTGAGCCTTATTCCAGCAATCCCTAACTCAGAAGGGTCATTGGCTACACTCTTCTGCTACAAGGGTGCAGGGAGCCCTCTTAATGTAAGATGGCTAGTTTTAGTTCTCAGATAATGTGAAACAGTCTACATTCAGCAAATCTGAATCTAGCCTATTCTATAAAATACATAAGTAGTACACACTTTTTTGACTTCTGAGTTCTGTAGTTCATGCTTGTATTTATTACTCAAGTACAAGCTAATAATCCTACTTCTGGACTTCACTTTCCAACTTGAAATGGAACTGGCAGCTGACCTGCAGTTCAATGTTTATGCGTTATCAGTACAGTCTTGCAGAGTATTTTCAGAAATGTTTGTTGAGGAATTATCAACCTGTCTATATATATATATATATATATATATATATATATATATATATATATATATATATATATAAAACAGATGTGAATGCATGCATGCAAAACCATGAGGATTCCAGCTATTGAGTACTTGACTCTCTTATGTTGTCTTTTTTTTCTATTATGTTTTCCTGCCTTTATGAAGTATGGGAATCCAGGTATGTGTGTGTTTATGTGTAAAACACTATTGATTGTTTTTTATGTCTGATTACTTGGGTATGACTGCTGGGTATTGTCCCAGATGATCAGTTTTGCAGTGCACCAGGAATTTATCTTTTCTACAAGATGGAATGACCTCAGAATTGGTATATAGCAGGGGTAAGAGGGTGTTCAGGGGTTATCACCTGCAATAATGTAGCAATAATGTATTTTTTTTTCTTTTTTCTTCATTTCTAAATGCTGTCTACATTCCTGTATACTCATTTTTTGGGTGAGATGGGGAGGAAGAGTTCTGTAAGTCAGTCTTAAAGAGTTGAGTGCCTGTTTTAAAATGTGTAAGTTCACTGGCTCCCATTATCAGATTCATGTTCATCTATTTCATCAGTACTGATAACAGGCCAAGTAAGAAAATATAAATCAATGTCAGGAGCAGTGTCAAAAAATTGTACAAGGTACTGCCAGATGAAAGTGTATCCAGCAACATCACATTTACCAAGCCTAAACTGCACCCCTGTAGTTCATGAATCTATTCCAGCATAAATTCAGCTAAAGGTAAAACTACTACTCAATGCTAGAAGTCTAAACCTCAAAATGCACTCTCTCGAGGCACTCCTAAAAATGGAGAACATCGATATCTGTGCAGTAACTGAGACCTGGTTCAAGGCTCCAGAGAGCACCGCTGCAATACCAGGCTACAACTCTTACCACACTTTTCGGCCACCAAACCAGGACCGAAACACTAAAGGTGGAGGAGTGTCAATATTCACCAAGGATATTCACACCACCAGGCTAGTTGGCCAACACAATGTGTCTGAAATTCTCCAAGTGCAACTAACACTAGGTAAGACTGCAATCCAAATTGTAGCTTGCTACAGATCCCCCACCATACCCCAAGATTCTCACTACACTTTTCTAAACATACTGGAAAATATTAAGAGAGAACCAAACACCCTAATACTGGGTGATTTTAACTACCCTGCCATTAACTGGGAAAACTACTCATGTCCCAACACCTTTGCGCAACGGTTCTTGGAATTCATAAATTCCAACGCCCTGGATCAACTAATCCATAGTCCCACCAGGGGCTCCAATATCCTAGACCTGGTCATTACCAACATGGGAAATCAATGCTTCATACCTATGGTCACCCCCTCGTTAGTCAGGTCTGACCATAAGCTAATCACCCTTAACATCCACATCCCACCCCCCAGTAAAGAAACCACCATAAAAACTTCTCCAAAGCCAACTTCATGCTACTCAAGTCAGAAGTGACAAACTTCATGACACCCATGCAGACGGGAACTGAAAGTTCAACTGCTGAATCCTACACTAAGGCACTGTACGAGCACATCCACTCATGCATAAATCGTGCCATCCCATATAGAACCAAAATGCTCTCATCCAAAAAAGGAAGCCAATCTGGTGGTCCCCTGCCATAAACAAACTTTACAACAAAAGGAAGAAACTTTTGCAGAAAAGAGGAAAATCCCAGGATGCAAAAAACTCCCTTACTAGCCTCAGTAAGAAACTGAGATGCCTCATAAAATCCTCCAAAGCTAGTTACGAAAATAAAATTGCCAAAGATTCCAAAGACAACCACAAAGCATTCTATAACTATGTCAAGAATCTAAATGGCAATGCTCAGATCTGCTCTGAGCTAAAACAGAATGGCATTAAATATACTGATCCAAGGATATTGCCAATATCCTGGCAGATCGATTCAGTGCCAACTTCACCCCTCTCACCCCTAAATGGCCCATCTCAATACCGGAAGATTGCCAAATTCCAGTAATAACGGCCACACAGGTACAAAACGCACTCTCTAAAGCCAAGACTACAGCATCCATGGGACCAGATGACATCCCGGGCTGTGTACAACATGAACTACAATATGAACTGGCACCTCACCTAAGTGTCATGTTTAATCATAGCCTCACCTCAGGTTTCATGCCCACTGAGTGGCGCAGAGCTACAGTTATCCCAATCCACAAGGGGGGATCCACCTTGGATCCCGGAAACTACCGGCCCATCAGTCTGACAAGCCTTATCTGCAAGGCCATGGAGCGTATTATCATGGAACTTATAAACAAAGAAATTGGCAACCTTCAAACACTGGACCCCACCCAGTTTGGGTTTGTGAAGGGCTGATCTTGTCTCCTGAACCTGATTGACTTCTTTGAATCAGTCTCCAGAGCCATGGACAAGGGTAAGTTGGTCCACACAGCCTATCTAGACCTTGCCAAGGCCTTTGACACCATCCCCCACTCTGGAATCATAGATAAACTTACTAAGTTGGGCATTAATCCCTATGTCACCCAATGGGTTGCTAAATGGCTTACTGATAGAACCCACACTGTAAAAGTAGCCGACTCCAAATCCATCTCCAGACAAGTGACAAGTGGAGTACCTCAGGGTTCAGTCCTGGGGCCACTCTTGTTTGGCATCTACTTCTCTGAAGTACAGGTCAACACTAAGGGACTCTGGCTAACAAAGTTTGCAGATGACTGCAAACTGGGAGCCATTATTGAATCCCCAAATGATGTGGATACTCTACAAAAGGGCCTTACAGAAACAGATGCTTGGTGCCAGAGCCTTGGGTTCAAGCTCAATGCCAAGAAATGTATTGTTATCCTCTTTGGGAAAAAAACATGTATCCATGAATTACCATATAGGTGGCAGTACACTAAACACAGAAAGTGTGATAAGAGACTTAGGGACACAGGTGGACAGTGGTCTCACCTTCGATAACCACATCGTCACAACAGTCAGGAAATCCTTCTATGTGGCACACCTCATCACAAAGGGCTTTTCATCCAGAAAAAAGGAGGTCATTGTCCCACTGTACTCATCCCTCATGAGACCCATTATAGAATACAACGCCCCATTTGGTATGTACCTCTCAAGACATCTGCAACAACTGGAAAGGCCTCAGAAATACCTCACTAAAAGAATCACAGGCCTAAAGCAGATGCCCTACGCTGACCGCCTTAAAAAACTCCAGCTATACTCTGTCGCATATCGTCTACTCAGAGGCGATCTCTGCTTAACATACGAGGCCATGTCAAACCCAGAGCTGTTGGACATGCTACACTTAAAGAAATCCCAATCCCTCAGAGCTACATGCTCCAGGGATCTAAACCTTGTCATCACAATAAACAAAACATGCTGGAGGGATAGGTTCCTGACCCAGAGACTCCTCAGACTCTGGAATAGATTGCCCATACATGTCAAGCAGAGTGCCTCTTTGGACCTCTTCAAGAGGAACCTTGACGATTGGATGGGAGAAAGGAAATTCACCCCAGGGATCATGTCAGTCGCCCTGCTAGACAGGGGTCCAGGAAAGTAAATAATGTGGGAAGAAATAGCCAGGGAATTGTTATGGCTAGGCTTGTATAGGCCCTAGGGCTGATAGCCTAGTACCAACCTATGAACCTATGAACCTATGAACCTATGCATACTTATGATACTACTGTTTTATTAAATGCTGTTGTACCTCCAAGAATTGTTAAAAACAAAGTAGTTTGCTACAATTTAGTATCCTTTGTTGAGAAGCGATGGGATATTTCAATATACCAAACACTTAAGATTTTTTCTATGGACCTTTGATTTATAAAATGCAACATATATAGCTGATTTTCAGCCAGCTGACATTTTATCATTGCTTGGACTTTTATTAATTAGATGGTCACATTACAGTTTTAACAGTCTCATGTGTCATCGTGGTTAGGTTCCTTGTATGACTTTAGCTCAAATGTTGACCATTACTGTTATAAATATATCCTAGGAAGGATTAGAGGACTGATGGCCATTAATGAGTCAGTTCCAGGCTATGTAATAAGATCCGTATTGCCATGGTATTTCCCTAAACACTGAAATGCTTATTTCTGAGGTTATTTTTAAGTAAGGAAAGAAATGTGAAGAATGTGACCTGCACAGAATATGAATAAAAGAACTGTGAAAAATTCATACCAAAAGAAGAGATTATAAATAATGAGTTAAACTACTTTGATTTGGAGCAGAGATAATTCAATATACATGTGTAAAACTTAGTGTTAACCCAGTTATCGAGATGTTTTTTAAATAGACATAATAATTCCAACCATCTACTTAATATGAGTTTATTCCACATACATACCATACAATACGCAGAGTCTGTAAACTCTGTGTTTTGTAATAATCAGTGATCCTCAGTCCTTAATGCCCAATATGCTAGACACAACTTTGCTCTCATAAACCTATAACTTATGGAAAAAGCATATAAAACTTTCAATTTAGCATGGTATGGAAGATTTTTCAACCCAGAAATTCTCTTTGTAAATTTCCTGTGTATTTCTTCAAAAATTAATGAACCTCTTTTAGTATATTAAAACATCATATTATATTCAATAAATGGTCATATGCAATTAATACATTTTTAAATAAATACTTGGACATGTGATCCAAATTTAAAATGATTATAAATTCTAATGCCCAAATCCTTATATTCTGACAAATTCAGTAAAACTATGGTTCTTAATTTCACTTCTTCATCCAAACTAGGTTTGTCAGAGTAAAGGATCCCACATTTATCTTTGTAAATATTTAGCCCATTATAATTTAACCAAAATGCTACTTTACTCAAGTACAAATCAAATTCTTCTATATCCTATGATATTATAACTTGTCAAAATTTGATACTGGTACATTTTGCAATCCAGATAGAGGAATGCTTTAGTATCTGAGAAAAATATATTAAATAACATTGGGCCCAGTAATCACCCCTTTAAGCACATCAGCCCAGTTAGATAGATACTTTCTCCCACTCAAGCAGTTTAAGAATTATCAATTTAGAATTGATGCCCAATTTATAATGTATGGATTTATCAGCTTTCCATGCATTGCATCAACAATTATCTAAGTATACCACATCAAAAGGTAAACCCTGATCCAATGCCAAAGTATCTGGGTCATAAAATGTTTACAGATCAGTAAAGTTGATCTATTATAGCTAAAACATGTTGAGACAGATCCAACAGACAATCATTTATGTCAGTAAATATGGATAGTAAACATATCCCAAAACTCTTGCCCACCAAGGGAGTTAGACTAATTGGCCTATAATTGGAGATATACCTCTTCACAAGGGTAGTTCAGTGGATAATAACATCTGCACACTTCCAACGTAGAGAGACAACCATGAAATACCATCATATTAAAGAAGGATGCAGTAACTGTAAAATATATTTAGCATAATTAAAGTAATAAGTGGAAAGTATTCATCCTTTAAAAGGACAAAGATGTACAGAAAATGTTTGTGGGCCATGTCACACTTGATTTGTTTAGTAATTGACTTGTCTGGTTTAATAACAACTAGTTTAATCAGTAGGTTAACTTCCTGAATATGTTTAAGGGATCTGTAGGTGGAAGTGACTGCTGGTACCTTGAGTAATTTGTTAAGAGTCATAGAATGTGATTGTGTTTTGGTCACTAAATATGCCTGATGTATTAGTACAGATGAAGGCTTCAGTGGTTTATTACCTACAGGCACTCACTAATAAACTGGCTTGCTTATCTCTCAGAGGGGGAAGATGAGATTCACATGCACTCAGGGGTACATAGGACAGTGTGATCTCCCTTGATGGAGAATGGAGAAAGAAGTACTCATGCTGCAGGGGCAGGGTAGCTTGCTGACAAAGGCCCTTGTGGAAGTGAAGATATCACACATCCCCTCTCTGGTTCACCACCAAGTCCATAGAGGTTAGGGGAAGAGACAAAATGGAAAAATCCACAACCCACTTTTTATGGTTGCAAAATCCACAAACCACTTTTTATGGTTGCATGGATAGCATCTCCCTCCATTGGAAGCAAATGGGTTGATTGACAGAGAAAAATTCTGTTGGTTGTCAGGCAGAAGGGGGAAATATCCGCCTGAGAACCAGGATGTAGTTCTAGTATTTCTTTTAAACAAGTATAAAAGTCTTCCTTCATCTATTTTTGCCCTTTTTTTATTTTAAGAATTCCCAGAGAAACAAATTCCCTTTGCCTTTATATACTTGTATCACACAAGCCCTTCTTGAGACTATTTTTGATGCTGTTAAGCTAAAAGATCAGTGCCTGAAATCATTCTAGTATATTTTATTTGAATCATTTTGATTATTTACTGGCAATATTTTGTACAGACACCACAAAAGGGCCCTAAATTCTATTTTGGTCTGAGAAGACTTATAGATTTCTCACAACATCTTGACTTCTGGATCTGACGCATCTTTTTATACAGTGTATAATTGTGTTACCGTCCCTTGCCACTTCACCTTCTCAGAGAAAAAGAAGCACCAATTAACTCATATGCTCAAATCTTTATAGACATCTGAGCTGTTTTTACTGCCAAGTTTATAAGCAGAATCAGTTTTTCTAGTGCCAAACGTCTGACTATCATGTTCGACTCTTGCAGCTCATACCCAGATTTTCCTAGAGGTCACTGTAACATTGACTGATATATCTAAATCACAAAGAGGCCAACAGCTGCACCTATGCTCCCCTTACAAGTGAGCTTCTATCTGGACTCAAGATACCAGCCGTGCAAGCTGACATTATGTACTCATAGCAGTGGACTGCGGGCCTCTCGAGAAGACGGCATGTTAGTTGAGAGGCCATATGGTACTCACTGTCTAGGTGGCAGGCTCCTTAGGTCAAAGATCTCAAGAGGACAATCTAGTAGGATGAAGTTTGCATCTTATAGAATTGTTAAGACCATATGGACCTGACTGTATCACACTGATCTGAAGCTATCATTTGATAGGGCATTTGTGGCAAGGTGGATGCAGAGAAAACAAAAGGGCTTTTGACTACCATAGGCTATGTTTTAGATTTTTTGTTGAAAGACATCATCTTCATATTGAGTACTATGGTCTGATTCTTTTCAGCGCTTTGTAGATAGACATTTTGGAATAAAAAGAACTTTTAACAGAAAGCTCCTCCTTCAAGTTTAGCCCTTCCCATCTCAAACAGTCCATTTGTTTGGACAGAATAAAATTTCAGTATTGCAAAACATCTTCTGAAATCACAGAATTAAGTATCTTCTTTTTTTTCCATCATGTGAGGCTAGCTAAAAGCATGATAAATGCTAGGACAAGCAATTTAAATCTTAACATATCTAAAAAATAAATTATTTAGAAAATATATATATTATGTACATATATCTATATATTAAATAGACCAAAGTGGGATGTGGGAGTGTGGCCATTGTGACACTAGTCCCACCCTTTACTCATGACATCACCACAGGAGTGGTGAAGGGGATGCAGCTATGGGCACAGTGTGCAATTATTACAGCATACCGAAAACTCTCTCAAACCATTTAAATTATGCAGCTTTAACAGTAAAAGTGAAGCATTACTGCAAAAACACTTACATACATTATTCAGCTATAACAGTAAGCAATTGTTACAAAAAGCACACCACTCATATTAATCAGACAAGTATGTTTATTTAAAAAACTCTTAATTCTACATATTATATTAACTATACCTATTCTGAACAAGAAAACAAAAAAAAAAAAATCTACACACCATACACATGTACACTATTTTTTTAAATGCGTGTTTGTTGTAATTTAAAGCAAAATAATCTAAATTCTACTTATTACACTAACTATAACTATTCTAAACTAGAAAACCAAAACATCTACATACTACACAGAAGAAAACTAAAATAAATCACTTATTTCTTTTAATATGTTTACTTTGCATTTGATTTGATGGCATGAAGAAGTGCCCACTTTGATATAATATTTGAATACAAATCACTGCATTTCATCCAGTAATTTACAGTCATCATTAGCTCAGCTTTTAGCAAGTCCACATTACAATTTTAGACATCTGTCCATTTATTTTTAACCAAAGAAACCTCTCTCCGCAAATGCATTAGACGTTGATATAGATGATACCCTAGCAATTACCACATATAGTGTAGTCAGCTCAGACCCTTCTTTAAAAAGCTTCACCCATTTTTCTCCTGGTGATAGGCCTGTGGTGCATAATTCTTAGAGAAATGGCTTGATTGTTAAATAGTCCTGGAAAAGATTGTCTTCATCTATGTCTTGCAGACTGAAGGCAGTGGTCACATACAGTAAGTCACTGAATGCAAAGGGCTCCATTAAAGATAATTTTGACAGTACAGACAGGTACAGTAGTTATTTTCATTAAAATCAAACTACTGTTCTAACTACTTGACTGCTGTCTCCAAGAACATGATGAAGCCTCTTTTCAGCGTCTTAAAAGAAGTGTGGTCTAATGAATTCGTAAGAGCCCTACATTTTCCAGTAAAGAAAGCATTCTCAGCTCTTGCTTTCAGTTTTTTCTTGAGACAAACCATCACTGAAAATGTCTCCATGGCAGTAACTGCTGCCTTTTTCTAATATACTTCTGTTCTCATTGAAATCAGTGAGAACACTGAGAATGTGCCAGTGGTACTGGGGAAGTGCAGGCAATTCATTCTTGCCACGCTCATTATCTAAAAAATATAATGCTGTACCTACCGGGAGGGTTTCCTCTTCTCCCTGGAAAAGGAAATATGACTGGAGCACTGGGAGATTTTTCACTACTCTGTCAATGGTTGGCAGAAGTGACACCTTGTTGGCACATGCCTTGAGATATTCTCAAATTCCATGTCACAAAACTCCAAGAAGTTATTCAAGTCTCTGATCCTTGTGGCAGAACCTGAGAAATTACTAAAAGTTTCATCATAAATACTTCCACATCATAAGGTAGTTGTGCCCCAGCTTTTTTGGTTGCATTATAAATTATGTGGGCAACACAGCCTTCTGCAGTGATGGGCACTTTTCTTTAAACGTGGTATATGCACCAGATTTCTTTCCATAGCTTGGCATTGGCATTTTTCAGCCCCATGTGCTGATATACTGGTCCAGGGTGAAGAGTACTTTTCCATAATAAAAATCTGTCGTGATATGGTCAGGGCACAGTTATCAGAGTCTTTTTAGAAGTCCAAAAGGTCATTCACCACTCTTCCTTTGGAAAAGGACCTCACAACAAGTAGAAACAGTGTTATGTTTCCCTTTCTCACAAGTAGAAGAAATAATGTTATGTTTCTCTCTCTCTTTTAATTTTTTTAATTTATCCAAGTCTCTCGTGTTTCTAATACCATGATGGGAATGGACCCCATTCATAAGTCAAAGTATGATTAAAGTTCATAAAATTAATATCGTTTCAATTTTTGATGTTAGGCAGAAGTGCTTTTTGCAGCACCCGCAATGTGCCCAGTAATGATGACTCGTGCAATTTGTACAGAGTTGCATGTATCGATAACTTATCTAAGTGCAATTGTAAATTTCTTTTTTATAAGACCCATTGTTCCTGCTACTGTTGGAATTGTCTGGGTATCCTCCTTTCACATTGCTCTCATTTCTGCCTGTAAATCCTGGTATTTTTATGACTGTGTCTCTTTGTATATAAGACACTGCAGTCACTTGGTATAGGAATTTCAGTGATCAATGCTATTTTTGTCTTCTTTTCATGGACGACTGTATATGGTTTGCTCGCATCAGTTTTTTGAACTCCTGGTAATGGGTGATCCCATGTGATATAAACTTCATCATTCTCTATAATGCCATGTGGCTCATGTTCCTAATGCTTCTCAGCTACTTCGATTTATAATGTTTGCACAATCCCCAATGCAACAGTCTTGCCATATTATTATGCCTTTCAATATACAATCCTTCTGCCATCAGCATATCACAACCAGCAAAAAGATGTGAGACTGTTTCCATTTCTATTTTACGGCACCTACATTTGACTGTTTCATCCATATAATGTGTATGTAGTCCACTATCTTGGTCTGCCAATATTAACCTTTTCATCTTTTGGTTTAAATTTACCTCTCCTTAACCATTCCCGTGTTTGATCCTGATCAACATGAGGTTGTTCCAAGAGTTTTCTATACTTGCAGCTATATTTGTGCATTTTCCACATTTCTTGCCTTCTTATCTGATCCTTCACCTTATAGTCTTTCTTTTGTTTTTATGTTTTCCCTGTTGGAAGCATCCCATGATATGGCAGTTCATGTAGGAGGCATTCCAATGAGTACAGTTCCAGAACATTTTCAACAATTGCTTCAGCCTTGGTTCTCCCACAAGATAGTTTCTTTGCAATTTCCAAGTCACTGTACAACTGACTGGCCAGTTTTACTGCACTGTCCAAACTATTAATGCTTAGCTTCGTAGAGCACCGCAGAGACTTCTGCTGCAATGATCTTAAGTTCTGGTACTTTAAGATTGATGGTCTTTCTTCACTTTGTCATCAGGTGACTTGATTTTGCTTGTAGAATAGCAGTCTTATGTTGCCTCATGTCATGTTACATTGTTTTTATCACCATGAATGACCAGGAATTCTTTTTTGCAGCGCCTGCAGAATGCTTTCAGGTCATTGATTTTTTCAGTCCAGTTGAATTCCATTTTCCAAACATCCTGCCTTTTGCACATTCTTGTATTGGTGACAGACTGTGAAGAAGCTGCTATCCTCTTCATTCTTGAATGTGTACTTACCTGATATAAAACATATTTATCAGAACTTAGTAGGATGCAGTAACATAACAAGACTGACACTTGAAAGAACTGGCACGAAAAACACGTAATCTAAAAGAACTGCCATGAAAAAATACTGGAATTTGAAGGAACTGGCTTGAAATACTCATCATCTGAAAACTGGGATAAAAATGGTGCCATCTGAAACATGAAACTATTTTTAAAGTAGTTCTACCTAATCTATGATGCATATTTACTGAAGACATGAGAAATGGAAGAGAAGGAAATGTTTAACATTGCAAACCATTTAAAAATGTAGAATGGTTAATGAGATAATGGTGCAGTTAATTATGGGAGTAAAAACATTTCAGCCATTGAAACCTTCCCAATAGCACAGCTGGTAGCCATGCCTGTCAATCACTTGGAGCAAGGAATCTGGAAAAACTAAAATAATGAGGGAGCAAATCAGGGACAGATTTTAATCACTGCAGTTATAACCTTGCAAAGTTATTAGGTTTTGCATTAGTGTGGACTATCTGAAAGATATAAAGTCTGAAACTCAGTTTGAAATGCCTGACATTAGTGACTTCAAACGCAAATGATTTGCCAGAAAACCACAAATTTTATTGGGAACAGACCAAAAATACAAATCAAAAATCTGGACATTCTTCAAAATTCAGAACAATTGAGATGTATGTCCCTATAGCAGTAAAATCATCTGACCAGAGAAAATAAAAAGCCCACCTTACAAACCATTAACAGATGCAGCTGTTATAACCATTAAAAATATTAAAACAGAACAGCTATAGGTTTAGTGCCCACAGTACACTGTACATCCAAGCAGGGTGGAGAAAAAACTTTTTTAAAGTGTTAACATTATAATTATTTACCCTGTACAACAAAGAAAAAATGGGTCCCTATTAAATTGCTGAAGGTTTCAAAGTTCGAATGTCATATGGTCGACACCATATGAAAGAACTTTGAAAAGTTCGAAGGTAAAAGGCAATGGCTCCATAGGCACATAATGGGAAAATTTCCCTTTTCTGCACTGAAGTACGGTCTTGGAGTTGGTATATTTAAGTAGGGGGATTGTGTGGAGTGCAGGGGATCTTGCCCCCCTGCTCAGAGCGTTTTTTTTTTTTTTTTTACTTTTTTATTATATAATCGAGATTTCAAGTTTCATTCATATGTTGTCGAACATATGAGGTTCTAAATTTTGATGCTTCAGTTATATAATATAGACCCAAAAAAACAATAGACACCAGTGCAGCCACAATGCAAGTTATTACCATTATATCCAAACCATTACAGTTCACTTCTGAAAATGACATTAAAAACAAATGAATGAATGAATAAATATACACATTTCTACGTGTAAATGCAAACTATTCTGAAACAACTCCACCTTTAAAGGCAAACTATCATGAAACAAGCAAAACAACATCTATCTGTACTGAATGCACTATGTTTATCTCTGAACATGCGCCCCAAAAGATAGCTATATACACATTTTCACTTTTAAAAGTACTTACAAGTCTTGCAAGTCATGACTAACCAACCAGACACTAATTTCTTGTAGAAGGCATTCAAATATAAAATACACACACTCCCATTTAAAAAGTGCAAACTGCTCCAAAATACTTCTGACTGTAAATTAATACTATCCTGAAACAGCCAAATAACATCTGTTAGTAATATATGTTAGTAATATATCAAATGTGCTACATTTATCCCTGAACATTGACCCCACCAGAAATAAAAATTAATTTATGGACAACATTTCACCTTTAAATACTACTGCTTCTACATAATCCTAAAACAACCACAATCACTATAGATTCAAATAAGGTACAGCAACCTCACCCCCCCAAAAAAATAGATCCTTGTATATATGTTTTTTATGACTTTAAAAATTAATACTTGCAAATCCCAAAAACAACCACTACAAATACAAATCCTGTACAGAGAAACTAAATTAAAACACAGTATTAACACTTTCTAAAACGTTAGAGCCATAAAAATGCTACTTGCACTTACCACTACAATTGGTCCATCCTGGGTGGGCTGGCTGGCTTCCCGGCTGGGCTGTCTAGCTGTTTGGCTTCCCTTCTGGGTTGGGCTGGACTAGCTGGTTTTCTGGCTTCCCTTCTGGGCTGGGCTGGACTGGACTGTCTGGCTTCCCTTATGAGTTGAGATGGACTGGCTGGTTGTCTGGCTTCCCTTCTGGGCTCGTCTGGCTGGCTGGCTTCCCTTCTGCCCAGGGCTGGTTGGCTGGCTTTCCTTCTGCCCAGGGCTGGTTGGCTGGCTTTCCTTCTGCCCAGGGCTGGTTGGCTGGCTTCCCTTCTGCCCAGGGCTGGCTGGCTTCCCTTCTGTGCAGAGCTGGCTGGCTTCCCTTCTGCACTGGGCTGGCTGGCTTCCTTTCTGTGCAAGGCTGGCTGGCTTCCCTTCTGCACAAGGCTAGCTGGCTTCACTTCTGCACATGGCTGGCTTTCTGGCTCACTTCCCTTCTGTGCAGAGCTGGCTGGCTTCCCTTCTGCACAGAGCTGGCTTGCTGGCTTGGCTGGGTTCCCTTCTGCTCAGGGCTGGCTGGCTTGGCTGGGTTCCCTTCTGCTCAGGGCTGGCTGGCTTCCCTTCTGCACAGGGCTGGCTGGCTTCCCTTCTGCACAGGGCTGGCTTCCCTTCTGCACAGGGCTGGCTGGCTTCCCTTCTGTGCAGGGCTGGCTGGCTGGCTTCCCTTCTGCACAGGGCTGGCTGGCTGGCTTCCCTTCTGCCCAGGGATGGTTGGCTGGCATCCCTTCTGCCCAGGGCTGGTTGGCTGGCTTCCCTTCTGCCCAGGGCTGGTTGGCTGGCTTCCCTTCTGCCCAGGGCTGGTTGGCTGGCTTCCCTTCTGTGCAGGGCTGGCTGGCTGGCTTCCCTTCTGCACAGGGCTGGCTGGCTGGCTTCCCTTCTGCACAGGGCTGGCTGGCTTCCCTTCTGTGCAGGGCTGGCTGGCTTCCCTTCTGTGCA